>NC_080024.1:92793476-93093476 GCF_030020395.1 Manis pentadactyla | reverse complement strand
ATTTGTTTTCATATGACGGAATAATATTCCAATGTTCATCTACTGGTGGACACTGAGCTTGGCTATTGAGAATAGTGCTGTGGTAATCATAGGGATGCACGTGTCGCTTTTAAACTGGCGGCGGCATTCTCTCATTCATTCATTCATTCATTCATCTATTTATTCTTTTATTTATTTGTCATCAATCTACAATTATGTGGATAACATCATGTTGAGTACACTCCCCCCATCACCAACGTAGCAAAGGTTAAGGGACTAGGGAGGCTGGTTGTGAAGGACGGGAGCAGGCTGCTAAGGGGGCATTACGATGAGCTCACATAATGTGGGGGGGAATTCTATGGGGAAGGCAGTATAGTTCAGAGAATTCAAGCAGTGATTCTGTAGCATGTTACTCTGCTGGTGAACAGTGAGTGTAATGGGGACTGCGGGGGCGACTGGATGATCTGGGCAGTCCAGTATCCTTAATGTTCCTTATATAATTGTAGATTGGTTATTGAGAATCGTGCTGCCATACATTTAGGGGTGCAGATGTCATTCTTGAACTGGGCTGCTGCATTCTTTATGTATGTACGTTTGAATATATGTATGTATGTATGTATTCATCCTTCCATGAATCCATTCATTCATGCTTTCTTTTATCTGTCTACCTATCTATCTGTGTATCTTTGTGTCATTACTACACAATTAGATGAGTAACATGATGTTTACTAGACTCCTCCCATCACGCACGTGCCCCGAGATACCCCATTGCAGTCAGAGTCCATGAGCATAGTAAGATACTGTAGAAGCCCTACTTGTCTTTTCTGTGTTTTGCAGCCCTGCCTGTGACCCCCGCTCCCACATTATATATTCTTATTCTAATGTGTCCTTACTTCCCCCCTCCCTAATCCCTCCATGCCCACCCATTCACCTCAGTCTCTTTCCCTCTGTTAACTTTTAGTCCATTCATGGGTTTTCTGAGACTGCTGCTGTTTTGTTCTTCAGTTTTTTGTTTGTTCTGAGACTGTAATGATGAGTGATATCATTATACATATATATATATATATATATATATATATATATATATATATATATGTAGGTAAGTAACTCTAATGTTTGGTAAGATGATGCAGCTCTCCACGGCTGGGCATTGCCCCTCCCCGTGGGTGAAGTTTGTGAGCGCATCACTGTTGCCTGCAGATTCCACGATGTCACAGTGGTTCCTCTGTCCTAGAGACATAATGTGTATGCTGAGAGGAGCAGGTGTGATTCCGGTGAGGTGGACACTGACCAACTTGACAGCATCAGGGTAAATGGAATCCAGAGCCAAGGTACTGTGTGTTCCTTTTAATTTTGTTGACACTACTTCACAGTTACATGAACAACATTATGGTTCCTAGACTACCCCCACTGTCAAGTCCCCACCACGTAGCCCGTAAGAGTGGCTGTCCAACAGCCCAGGAATATGCCGTAGAAGTGCTGCTGATCATCGCTATGTTATACGGACTTCCCTAAGCACGCCGCCGGGCCGCAGCCTGTGTGCCACTCGTACTGCCCCATTTTCCCTCTCTCCCCTCCCTCCTAACCCGTCCTCCTCAGTCCCATTCCCTTTGGTAACCGTGAGTCCATTCTTGGGTTCGCTGCGGGTGCTACTGTCCTGTTCTATCACTCCCTTTCTTATTTCCGGTAGTCCCCAGGTGAGCGAAATCAGTTGACACTTGTCTTTCTCTGCGTGGCTTATTTCGCTGAGCATGATACCCGCTACCTCCCTCCATGTTGTTGCACATGGTAGGATTGGTTTCTTCATATGGCAGAATAATATTCCACTGTTCATCCTCTGATAGACACTTACCTTTGCAGTTATGGATAGTGCTTGATAATCATACGGGTTCAGAGGTCTTTTTTAAACTGGGCTGCTGTATTCTAGTGGTTATTTTTGTATGTATGGATGTGTGAATGTATTTAGTTAGTCAATTACTCACTTAGATATCTGTTATTTATTTATTTATTTATCATTAGTCTACATCGACGTGAGTCACATGTGGTTGACTAAACTGCCCCCCACAACGAAATGCCCCCAGATACCTCATTGCAGTCACGGTCCATGAGCATAGTAAGATGCTGTAGAATCCCTTGTTGTCTTCTCTGCGTTGTACGTCCCTCCCCATGCCCCCCTTCCACTTTATGCATGCCAAAGGTAATGTGCACATTGTCCCCCGCTCCCCCTGACTTACTGCTCCGTTCCCACCTGTGCACCTCCATCCCTTTCCCTTTGGTAACTGTTAGTGCACTCTTCTGGTGCCGTTTTTCTTCTTCGGAGGTCTCTTGGTTCTCCTGCACAGGCGAGTGAAATCATTTGATATTTGTGTTTCTCCACCTGCCTGCCTTATTGCACTGAGTATGATGCACTCTCACACCATCCATGTTTCTGCCAATGGTAGGATTTGTTTTCATATGACGGAATAATATTCCAATGTTCATCTACTGGTGGACACTGAGCTTGGCTATTGAGAATAGTGCTGTGGTAATCATAGGGATGCACGTGTCGCTTTTAAACTGGCGGCGGCATTCTCTCATTCATTCATTCATTCATTCATCTATTTATTCTTTTATTTATTTGTCATCAATCTACAATTATGTGGATAACATCATGTTGAGTACACTCCCCCCATCAGCAACGTAGCAAAGGTTAAGGGACTAGGGAGGCTGGTTGTGAAGGACGGGAGCAGGCTGCTAAGGGGGCATTACGATGAGCTCACATAATGTGGGGGGGATTTCTATGGGGAAGACAGTATAGTTCAGAGAATTCAAGCAGTGATTCTGTAGCATGTTACTCTGCTGGTGAACAGTGAGTGTAATGGGGACTGCGGGGGCGACTGGATGATCTGGGCAGTCCAGTATCCTTAATGTTCCTTATATAATTGTAGATTGGTTATTGAGAATCGTGCTGCCATACATTTAGGGGTGCAGATGTCTTTCTTGAACTGGGCTGCTGCATTCTTTATGTATGTACATTTGAATGTATGTATGTATGTATGTATTCATCCTTCCATGCATCCATTCATTCATGCATTCTTTTATCTGTCTACCTATCTATCTGTGTATCTTTGTGTCATTACTACAGAATTAGATGAGTAACATGATGTTTACTAGACTCCTCCCATCACGCACGTGCCCCGAGATACGCCATTGCAGTCACAGTCCATGAGCATAGTAAGATACTGTTGAAGCCCTACTTGTCTTTTCTGTGTTTTGCAGCCCTGCCTGTGACCCCCGCTCCCACATTATATATTCTTATTCTAATGTGTCCTTACTTCCCCCCTCCCTAATCCCTCCATGCCCACCCATTCACCTCAGTCTCTTTCCGTCTGTTAACTTTTAGTCCATTCATGGGTTTTCTGAGACTGCTGCTGTTTTGTTCTTCAGTTTTTTGTTTGTTCTGAGACTGTAATGATGAGTGATATCATTATACATATATATATATATATGTAGGTAAGTAACTCTAATGTTTGGTAAGATGATGCAGCTCTCCACGGCTGGGCAGTGCCCCTCCCCGTGGGTGAAGTTTGTGAGCGCATCACTGTTGCCTGCAGATTCCACGATGTCACAGTGGTGCCTCTGTCCTAGAGACATAATGTGTATGCTGAGAGGAGCAGGTGTGACTCCGGTGAGGTGGACACTGACCAACTTGACAGCATCAGGGTAAATGGAATCCAGAGCCAAGGTACTGTGTGTTCCTTTTAATTTTGTTGACACTACTTCACAGTTACATGAACAACATTATGGTTCCTAGACTACCCCCACTGTCAAGTCCCCACCACGTAGCCCGTAAGAGTGGCTGTCCAACAGCCCAGGAATATGCCGTAGAAGTGCTGCTGATCATCGCTATGTTATACGGACTTCCCTAAGCACGCCGCCGGGCCGCAGCCTGTGTGCCACTCGTACTGCCCCATTTTCCCTCTCTCCCCTCCCTCCTAACCCGTCCTCCTCAGTCCCATTCCCTTTGGTAACCGTGAGTCCATTCTTGGGTTCGCTGCGGGTGCTACTGTCCTGTTCTATCACTCCCTTTCTTCTTTCCGGTAGTCCCCAGGTGAGCGAAATCAGTTGACACTTGTCTTTCTCTGCGTGGCTTATTTCGCTGAGCATGATACCCGCTACCTCCCTCCATGTTGTTGCACATGGTAGGATTGGTTTCTTCATATGGCAGAATAATATTCCACTGTTCATCCTCTGATAGACACTTACCTTTGCAGTTATGGATAGTGCTTGATAATCATACGGGTTCAGAGGTCTTTTTTAAACTGGGCTGCTGTATTCTAGTGGTTATTTTTGTATGTATGGATGTGTGAATGTATTTAGTTAGTCAATTACTCACTTAGATATCTGTTATTTATTTATTTATTTATCATTAGTCTACATCGACGTGAGTCACATGTGGTTGACTAAACTGCCCCCCACAACGAAATGCCCCCAGATACCTCATTGCAGTCACGGTCCATGAGCATAGTAAGATGCTGTAGAATCCCTTGTTGTCTTCTCTGCGTTGTACGTCCCTCCCCATGCCCCCCTTCCACTTTATGCATGCCAAAGGTAATGTGCACATTGTCCCCCGCTCCCCCTGACTTACTGCTCCGTTCCCACCTGTGCACCTCCATCCCTTTCCCTTTGGTAACTGTTAGTGCACTCTTCTGGTGCCGTTTTTCTTCTTCGGAGGTCTCTTGGTTCTCCTGCACAGGCGAGTGAAATCATTTGATATTTGTGTTTCTCCACCTGCCTGCCTTATTGCACTGAGTATGATGCACTCTCACACCATCCATGTTTCTGCCAATGGTAGGATTTGTTTTCATATGACGGAATAATATTCCAATGTTCATCTACTGGTGGACACTGAGCTTGGCTATTGAGAATAGTGCTGTGGTAATCATAGGGATGCACGTGTCGCTTTTAAACTGGCGGCGGCATTCTCTCATTCATTCATTCATTCATTCATCTATTTATTCTTTTATTTATTTGTCATCAATCTACAATTATGTGGATAACATCATGTTGAGTACACTCCCCCCATCACCAACGTAGCAAAGGTTAAGGGACTAGGGAGGCTGGTTGTGAAGGACGGGAGCAGGCTGCTAAGGGGGCATTACGATGAGCTCACATAATGTGGGGGGGAATTCTATGGGGAAGGCAGTATAGTTCAGAGAATTCAAGCAGTGATTCTGTAGCATGTTACTCTGCTGGTGAACAGTGAGTGTAATGGGGACTGCGGGGGCGACTGGATGATCTGGGCAGTCCAGTATCCTTAATGTTCCTTATATAATTGTAGATTGGTTATTGAGAATCGTGCTGCCATACATTTAGGGGTGCAGATGTCTTTCTTGAACTGGGCTGCTGCATTCTTTATGTATGTACGTTTGAATATATGTATGTATGTATGTATTCATCCTTCCATGCATCCATTCATTCATGCATTCTTTTATCTGTCTACCTATCTATCTGTGTATCTTTGTGTCATTAATACACAATTAGATGAGTAACATGATGTTTACTAGACTCCTCCCATCACGCACGTGCCCCGAGATACCCCATTGCAGTCACAGTCCATGAGCATAGTAAGATACTGTAGAAGCCCTACTTGTCTTTTCTGTGTTTTGCAGCCCTGCCTGTGACCCCCGCTCCCACATTATATATTCTTATTCTAATGTGTCCTTACTTCCCCCCTCCCTAATCCCTCCATGCCCACCCATTCACCTCAGTCTCTTTCCCTCTGTTAACTTTTAGTCCATTCATGGGTTTTCTGAGACTGCTGCTGTTTTGTTCTTCAGTTTTTTGTTTGTTCTGAGACTGTAATGATGAGTGATATCATTATACATATATATATATATATGTAGGTAAGTAACTCTAATGTTTGGTAAGATGATGCAGCTCTCCACGGCTGGGCAGTGCCCCTCCCCGTGGGTGAAGTTTGTGAGCGCATCACTGTTGCCTGGAGATTCCACGATGTCACAGTGGTGCCTCTGTCCTAGAGACATAATGTGTATGCTGAGAGGAGCAGGTGTGATTCCGGTGAGGTGGACACTGACCAACTTGACAGCATCAGGGTAAATGGAATCCAGAGCCAAGGTACTGTGTGTTCCTTTTAATTTTGTTGACACTACTTCACAGTTACATGAACAACATTATGGTTCCTAGACTACCCCCACTGTCAAGTCCCCACCACGTAGCCCGTAAGAGTGGCTGTCCAACAGCCCAGGAATATGCCGTAGAAGTGCTGCTGATCATCGCTATGTTATACGGACTTACCTAAGGACGCCGCCGGGCCGCAGCCTGTGTGCCACTCGTACTGCCCCATTTTCCCTCTCTCCCCTCCCTCCTAACCCGTCCTCCTCAGTCCCATTCCCTTTGGTAACCGTGAGTCCATTCTTGGGTTCGCTGCGGGTGCTACTGTCCTGTTCTATCACTCCCTTTCTTCTTTCCGGTAGTCCCCAGGTGAGCGAAATCAGTTGACACTTGTCTTTCTCTGCGTGGCTTATTTCGCTGAGCATGATACCCGCTACCTCCCTCCATGTTGTTGCACATGGTAGGATTGGTTTCTTCATATGGCAGAATAATATTCCACTGTTCATCCTCTGATAGACACTTACCTTTGTAGTTATGGATAGTGCTTGATAATCATACGGGTTCAGAGGTCTTTTTTAAACTGGGCTGCTGTATTCTAGTGGTTATTTTTGTATGTATGGATGTGTGAATGTATTTAGTTAGTCAATTACTCACTTAGATATCTGTTATTTATTTATTTATTTATCATTAGTCTACATCGACGTGAGTCACATGTGGTTGACTAAACTGCCCCCCACAACGAAATGCCCCCAGATACCTCATTGCAGTCACGGTCCATGAGCATAGTAAGATGCTGTAGAATCCCACGTTGTCTTCTCTGCATTGTACGTCCCTCCCCATGCCCCCCTTCCACTTTATGCATGCCAAAGGTAATGTGCACATTGTCCCCCGCTCCCCCTGACTTACTGCTCCGTTCCCACCTGTGCACCTCCATCCCTTTCCCTTTGGTAACTGTTAGTGCACTCTTCTGGTGCCGTTTTTCTTCTTCGGAGGTCTCTTGGTTCTCCTGCACAGGCGAGTGAAATCATTTGATATTTGTGTTTCTCCACCTGCCTGCCTTATTGCACTGAGTATGATGCACTCTCACACCATCCATGTTTCTGCCAATGGTAGGATTTGTTTTCATATGACGGAATAATATTCCAATGTTCATCTACTGGTGGACACTGAGCTTGGCTATTGAGAATAGTGCTGTGGTAATCATAGGGATGCACGTGTCGCTTTTAAACTGGCGGCGGCATTCTCTCATTCATTCATTCATTCATTCATCTATTTATTCTTTTATTTATTTGTCATCAATCTACAATTATGTGGATAACATCATGTTGAGTACACTCCCCCCATCACCAACGTAGCAAAGGTTAAGGGACTAGGGAGGCTGGTTGTGAAGGACGGGAGCAGGCTGCTAAGGGGGCATTACGATGAGCTCACATAATGTGGGGGGGAATTCTATGGGGAAGGCAGTATAGTTCAGAAAATTCAAGCAGTGATTCTGTAGCATGTTACTCTGCTGGTGAACAGTGAGTGTAATGGGGACTGCGGGGGCGACTGGATGATCTGGGCAGTCCAGTATCCTTAATGTTCCTTATATAATTGTAGATTGGTTATTGAGAATCGTGCTGCCATACATTTAGGGGTGCAGATGTCTTTCTTGAACTGGGCTGCTGCATTCTTTATGTATGTACGTTTGAATATATGTATGTATGTATGTATTCATCCTTCCATGCATCCATTCATTCATGCATTCTTTTATCTGTCTACCTATCTATCTGTGTATCTTTGTGTCATTACTACACAATTAGATGAGTAACATGATGTTTACTAGACTCCTCCCATCACGCACGTGCCCCGAGATACCCCATTGCAGTCACAGTCCATGAGCATAGTAAGATACTGTAGAAGCCCTACTTGTCTTTTCTGTGTTTTGCAGCCCTGCCTGTGACCCCCGCTCCCACATTATATATTCTTATTCTAATGTGTCCTTACTTTCCCCTTCCCTAATCCCTCCATGCCCACCCATTCACCTCAGTCTCTTTCCCTCTGTTAACTTTTAGTCCATTCATGGGTTTTCTGAGACTGCTGCTGTTTTGTTCTTCAGTTTTTTGTTTGTTCTGAGACTGTAATGATGAGTGATATCATTATACATATATATATATATATATATATATATATATATATATATGTAGGTAAGTAACTCTAATGTTTGGTAAGATGATGCAGCTCTCCACGGCTGGGCATTGCCCCTCCCCGTGGGTGAAGTTTGTGAGCGCATCACTGTTGCCTGCAGATTCCACGATGTCACAGTGGTTCCTCTGTCCTAGAGACATAATGTGTATGCTGAGAGGAGCAGGTGTGATTCCGGTGAGGTGGACACTAACCAACTTGACAGCATCAGGGTAAATGGAATCCAGAGCCAAGGTACTGTGTGTTCCTTTTAATTTTGTTGACACTACTTCACAGTTACATGAACAACATTATGGTTCCTAGACTACCCCCACTGTCAAGTCGACACCACGTAGCCCGTAAGAGTGGCTGTCCAACAGCCCAGGAATATGCCGTAGAAGTGCTGCTGATCATCGCTATGTTATACGGACTTACCTAAGCACGCCGCCGGGCCGCAGCCTGTGTGCCACTCGTACTGCCCCATTTTCCCTCTCTCCCCTCCCTCCTAACCCGTCCTCCTCAGTCCCATTCCCTTTGGTAACCGTGAGTCCATTCTTGGGTTCGCTGCGGGTGCTACTGTCCTGTTCTATCACTCCCTTTCTTCTTTCCGGTAGTCCCCAGGTGAGCGAAATCAGTTGACACTTGTCTTTCTCTGCGTGGCTTATTTCGCTGAGCATGATACCCGCTACCTCCCTCCATGTTGTTGCACATGGTAGGATTGGTTTCTTCATATGGCAGAATAATATTCCACTGTTCATCCTCTGATAGACACTTACCTTTGCAGTTATGGATAGTGCTTGATAATCATACGGGTTCAGAGGTCTTTTTTAAACTGGGCTGCTGTATTCTAGTGGTTATTTTTGTATGTATGGATGTGTGAATGTATTTAGTTAGTCAATTTCTCACTTAGATATCTGTTATTTATTTATTTATTTATCATTAGTCTACATCGACGTGAGTCACATGTGGTTGACTAAACTGCCCCCCACAACGAAATGCCCCCAGATACCTCATTGCAGTCACGGTCCATGAGCATAGTAAGATGCTGTAGAATCCCTTGTTGTCTTCTCTGCGTTGTACGTCCCTCCCCATGCCCCCCTTCCACTTTATGCATGCCAAAGGTAATGTGCACATTGTCCCCCGCTCCCCCTGACTTACTGCTCCGTTCCCACCTGTGCACCTCCATCCCTTTCCCTTTGGTAACTGTTAGTGCACTCTTCTGGTGCCGTTTTTCTTCTTCGGAGGTCTCTTGGTTCTCCTGCACAGGCGAGTGAAATCATTTGATATTTGTGTTTCTCCACCTGCCTGCCTTATTGCACTGAGTATGATGCACTCTCACACCATCCATGTTTCTGCCAATGGTAGGATTTGTTTTCATATGACGGAATAATATTCCAATGTTCATCTACTGGTGGACACTGAGCTTGGCTATTGAGAATAGTGCTGTGGTAATCATAGGGATGCACGTGTCGCTTTTAAACTGGCGGCGGCATTCTCTCATTCATTCATTCATTCATTCATCTATTTATTCTTTTATTTATTTGTCATCAATCTACAATTATGTGGATAACATCATGTTGAGTACACTCCCCCCATCAGCAACGTAGCAAAGGTTAAGGGACTAGGGAGGCTGGTTGTGAAGGACGGGAGCAGGCTGCTAAGGGGGCATTACGATGAGCTCACATAATGTGGGGGGGATTTCTATGGGGAAGGCAGTATAGTTCAGAGAATTCAAGCAGTGATTCTGTAGCATGTTACTCTGCTGGTGAACAGTGAGTGTA
The DNA here is from genome assembly GCF_030020395.1 of Manis pentadactyla. Classification (NCBI taxonomy): domain Eukaryota; kingdom Metazoa; phylum Chordata; class Mammalia; order Pholidota; family Manidae; genus Manis; species Manis pentadactyla. The sequence continues at coordinate 93,083,439 of NC_080024.1, read as the reverse complement.
ATGGGGACTGCGGGGGCGACTGGATGATCTGGGCAGTCCAGTATCCTTAATGTTCCTTATATAATTGTAGATTGGTTATTGAGAATCGTGCTGCCATACATTTAGGGGTGCAGATGTCTTTCTTGAACTGGGCTGCTGCATTCTTTATGTATGTATGTTTGAATATATGTATGTATGTATGTATTCATCCTTCCATGCATCCATTCATTCATGCATTCTTTTATCTGTCTACCTATCTATCTGTGTATCTTTGTGTCATTACTACACAATTAGATGAGTAACATGATGTTTACTAGACTCCTCCCATCACGCACGTGCCCCGAGATACGCCATTGCAGTCACAGTCCATGAGCATAGTAAGATACTGTTGAAGCCCTACTTGTCTTTTCTGTGTTTTGCAGCCCTGCCTGTGAACCCCGCTCCCACATTATATATTCTTATTCTAATGTGTCCTTACTTCCCCCCTCCCTAATCCCTCCATGCCCACCCATTCACCTCAGTCTCTTTCCCTCTGTTAACTTTTAGTCCATTCATGGGTTTTCTGAGACTGCTGCTGTTTTGTTCTTCAGTTTTTTGTTTGTTCTGAGACTGTAATGATGAGTGATATCATTATACATATATATATACATATGTAGGTAAGTAACTCTAATGTTTGGTAAGATGATGCAGCTCTCCACGGCTGGGCAGTGCCCCTCCCCGTGGGTGAAGTTTGTGAGCGCATCACTGTTGCCTGGAGATTCCACGATGTCACAGTGGTGCCTCTGTCCTAGAGACATAATGTGTATGCTGAGAGGAGCAGGTGTGATTCCGGTGAGGTGGACACTGACCAACTTGACAGCATCAGGGTAAATGGAATCCAGAGCCAAGGTACTGTGTGTTCCTTTTAATTTTGTTGACACTACTTCACAGTTACATGAACAACATTATGGTTCCTAGACTACCCCCACTGTCAAGTCCCCACCACGTAGCCCGTAAGAGTGGCTGTCCAACAGCCCAGGAATATGCCGTAGAAGTGCTGCTGATCATCGCTATGTTATACGGACTTACCTAAGCACGCCGCTGGGCCGCAGCCTGTGTGCCACTCGTACTGCCCCATTTTCCCTCTCTCCCCTCCCTCCTAACCCGTCCTCCTCAGTCCCATTCCCTTTGGTAACCGTGAGTCCATTCTTGGGTTCGCTGCGGGTGCTACTGTCCTGTTCTATCACTCCCTTTCTTATTTCCGGTAGTCCCCAGGTGAGCGAAATCAGTTGACACTTGTCTTTCTCTGCGTGGCTTATTTCGCTGAGCATGATACCCGCTACCTCCCTCCATGTTGTTGCACATGGTAGGATTGGTTTCTTCATATGGCAGAATAATATTCCACTGTTCATCCTCTGATAGACACTTACCTTTGCAGTTATGGATAGTGCTTGATAATCATACGGGTTCAGAGGTCTTTTTTAAACTGGGCTGCTGTATTCTAGTGGTTATTTTTGTATGTATGGATGTGTGAATGTATTTAGTTAGTCAATTACTCACTTAGATATCTGTTATTTATTTATTTATTTATCATTAGTCTACATCGACGTGAGTCACATGTGGTTGACTAAACTGCCCCCCACAACGAAATGCCCCCAGATACCTCATTGCAGTCACGGTCCATGAGCATAGTAAGATGCTGTAGAATCCCTTGTTGTCTTCTCTGCGTTGTACGTCCCTCCCCATGCCCCCCTTCCACTTTATGCATGCCAAAGGTAATGTGCACATTGTCCCCCGCTCCCCCTGACTTACTGCTCCGTTCCCACCTGTGCACCTCCATCCCTTTCCCTTTGGTAACTGTTAGTGCACTCTTCTGGTGCCGTTTTTCTTCTTCGGAGGTCTCTTGGTTCTCCTGCACAGGCGAGTGAAATCATTTGATATTTGTGTTTCTCCACCTGCCTGCCTTATTGCACTGAGTATGATGCACTCTCACACCATCCATGTTTCTGCCAATGGTAGGATTTGTTTTCATATGACGGAATAATATTCCAATGTTCATCTACTGGTGGACACTGAGCTTGGCTATTGAGAATAGTGCTGTGGTAATCATAGGGATGCACGTGTCGCTTTTAAACTGGCGGCGGCATTCTCTCATTCATTCATTCATTCATTCATCTATTTATTCTTTTATTTATTTGTCATCAATCTACAATTATGTGGATAACATCATGTTGAGTACACTCCCCCCATCACCAACGTAGCAAAGGTTAAGGGACTAGGGAGGCTGGTTGTGAAGGACGGGAGCAGGCTGCTAAGGGGGCATTACGATGAGCTCACATAATGTGGGGGGGAATTCTATGGGGAAGGCAGTATAGTTCAGAGAATTCAAGCAGTGATTCTGTAGCATGTTACTCTGCTGGTGAACAGTGAGTGTAATGGGGACTGCGGGGGCGACTGGATGATCTGGGCAGTCCAGTATCCTTAATGTTCCTTATATAATTGTAGATTGGTTATTGAGAATCGTGCTGCCATACATTTAGGGGTGCAGATGTCTTTCTTGAACTGGGCTGCTGCATTCTTTATGTATGTACGTTTGAATATATGTATGTATGTATGTATTCATCCTTCCATGCATCCATTCATTCATGCATTCTTTTATCTGTCTACCTATCTATCTGTGTATCTTTGTGTCATTACTACACAATTAGATGAGTAACATGATGTTTACTAGACTCCTCCCATCACGCACGTGCCCCGAGATACCCCATTGCAGTCACAGTCCATGAGCATAGTAAGATACTGTAGAAGCCCTACTTGTCTTTTCTGTGTTTTGCAGCCCTGCCTGTGACCCCCGCTCCCACATTATATATTCTTATTCTAATGTGTCCTTACTTTCCCCTTCCCTAATCCCTCCATGCCCACCCATTCACCTCAGTCTCTTTCCCTCTGTTAACTTTTAGTCCATTCATGGGTTTTCTGAGACTGCTGCTGTTTTGTTCTTCAGTTTTTTGTTTGTTCTGAGACTGTAATGATGAGTGATATCATTATACATATATATATATATATATATATATATGTATATATATGTATATATATATATATATATATATATATACATATATATATATATATGTATGTATATATATGTATATATATATATATATATATATGTATATATATATATGTATATATATATATGTATATATATATATATATATGTATATATGTATATATATATGTATATATATATACATATATATATATATGTATATATATACATATATGTATATATATATATATGTATATATATATATATATATATATATATGTAGGTAAGTAACTCTAATGTTTGGTAAGATGATGCAGCTCTCCACGGCTGGGCATTGCCCCTCCCCGTGGGTGAAGTTTGTGAGCGCATCACTGTTGCCTGCAGATTCCACGATGTCACAGTGGTTCCTCTGTCCTAGAGACATAATGTGTATGCTGAGAGGAGCAGGTGTGATTCCGGTGAGGTGGACACTGACCAACTTTGACAGCATCAGGGTAAATGGAATCCAGAGCCAAGGTACTGTGTGTTCCTTTTAATTTTGTTGACACTACTTCACAGTTACATGAACAACATTATGGTTCCTAGACTACCCCCACTGTCAAGTCCCCACCACTCAGCCCGTAAGAGTGGCTGTCCAACAGCCCAGGAATATGCCGTAGAAGTGCTGCTGATCATCGCTATGTTATACGGACTTACCTAAGCACGCCGCCGGGCCGCAGCCTGTGTGCCACTCGTACTGCCCCATTTTCCCTCTCTCCCCTCCCTCCTAACCCGTCCTCCTCAGTCCCATTCCCTTTGGTAACCGTGAGTCCATTCTTGGGTTCGCTGCGGGTGCTACTGTCCTGTTCTATCACTCCCTTTCTTATTTCCGGTAGTCCTCAGGTGAGCGAAATCAGTTGACACTTGTCTTTCTCTGCGTGGCTTATTTCGCTGAGCATGATACCCGCTACCTCCCTCCATGTTGTTGCACATGGTAGGATTGGTTTCTTCATATGGCAGAATAATATTCCACTGTTCATCCTCTGATAGACACTTACCTTTGCAGTTATGGATAGTGCTTGATAATCATACGGGTTCAGAGGTCTTTTTTAAACTGGGCTGCTGTATTCTAGTGGTTATTTTTGTATGTATGGATGTGTGAATGTATTTAGTTAGTCAATTACTCACTTAGATATCTGTTATTTATTTATTTATTTATCATTAGTCTACATCGACGTGAGTCACATGTGGTTGACTAAACTGCCCCCCACAACGAAATGCCCCCAGATACCTCATTGCAGTCACGGTCCATGAGCATAGTAAGATGCTGTAGAATCCCTTGTTGTCTTCTCTGTGTTGTACGTCCCTCCCCATGCCCCCCTTCCACTTTATGCATGCCAAAGGTAATGTGCACATTGTCTCCCGCTCCCTCTGACTTACTGCTCCGTTCCCACCTGTGCACCTCCATCCCTTTCCCTTTGGTAACTGTTAGTGCACTCTTCTGGTGCCGTTTTTCTTCTTCGGAGGTCTCTTGGTTCTCCTGCACAGGCGAGTGAAATCATTTGATATTTGTGTTTCTCCACCTGCCTGCCTTATTGCACTGAGTATGATGCACTCTCACACCATCCATGTTTCTGCCAATGGTAGGATTTGTTTTCATATGACGGAATAATATTCCAATGTTCATCTACTGGTGGACACTGAGCTTGGCTATTGAGAATAGTGCTGTGGTAATCATAGGGATGCACGTGTCGCTTTTAAACTGGTGTCGGCATTCTCTCATTCATTCATTCATTCATTCATCTATTTATTCTTTTATTTATTTGTCATCAATCTACAATTATGTGGATAACATCATGTTGAGTACACTCCCCCCATCACCAACGTAGCAAAGGTTAAGGGACTAGGGAGGCTGGTTGTGAAGGACGGGAGCAGGCTGCTAAGGGGGCATTACGATGAGCTCACATAATGTGGGGGGGAATTCTATGGGGAAGGCAGTATAGTTCAGAGAATTCAAGCAGTGATTCTGTAGCATGTTACTCTGCTGGTGAACAGTGAGTGTAATGGGGACTGCGGGGGCGACTGGATGATCTGGGCAGTCCAGTATCCTTAATGTTCCTTATATAATTGTAGATTGGTTATTGAGAATCGTGCTGCCATACATTTAGGGGTGCAGATGTCTTTCTTGAACTGGGCTGCTGCATTCTTTATGTATGTACGTTTGAATATATGTATGTATGTATGTATTCATCCTTCCATGCATCCATTCATTCATGCATTCTTTTATCTGTCTACCTATCTATCTGTGTATCTTTGTGTCATTACTACACAATTAGATGAGTAACATGATGTTTACTAGACTCCTCCCATCACACACGTGCCCCGAGATACGCCATTGCAGTCACAGTCCATGAGCATAGTAAGATACTGTTGAAGCCCTACTTGTCTTTTCTGTGTTTTGCAGCCCTGCCTGTGACCCCCGCTCCCACATTATATATTCTTATTCTAATGTGTCCTTACTTCCCCCCTCCCTAATCCCTCCATGCCCACCCATTCACCTCAATCTCTTTCCCTCTGTTAACTTTTAGTCCATTCATGGGTTTTCTGAGACTGCTGCTGTTTTGTTCTTCAGTTTTTTGTTTGTTCTGAGACTGTAATGATGAGTGATATCATTATACATATATATATATATATATATATATATATATATATATATATATATATGTAGGTAAGTAACTCTAATGTTTGGTAAGATGATGCAGCTCTCCACGGCTGGGCATTGCCCCTCCCCGTGGGTGAAGTTTGTGAGCGCATCACTGTTGCCTGCAGATTCCACGATGTCACAGTGGTTCCTCTGTCCTAGAGACATAATGTGTATGCTGAGAGGAGCAGGTGTGATTCCGGTGAGGTGGACACTGACCAACTTGACAGCATCAGGGTAAATGGAATCCAGAGCCAAGGTACTGTGTGTTCCTTTTAATTTTGTTGACACTACTTCACAGTTACATGAACAACATTATGGTTCCTAGACTACCCCCACTGTCAAGTCCCCACCACGTAGCCCGTAAGAGTGGCTGTCCAACAGCCCAGGAATATGCCGTAGAAGTGCTGCTGATCATCGCTATGTTATACGGACTTACCTAAGCACGCCGCCGGGCCGCAGCCTGTGTGCCACTCGTACTGCCCCATTTTCCCTCTCTCCCCTCCCTCCTAACCCGTCCTCCTCAGTCCCATTCCCTTTGGTAACCGTGAGTCCATTCTTGGGTTCGCTGCGGGTGCTACTGTCCTCTTCTATCACTCCCTTTCTTATTTCCGGTAGTCCCCAGGTGAGCGAAATCAGTTGACACATGTCTTTCTCTGCGTGGCTTATTTCGCTGAGCATGATAGCCGCTACCTCCCTCCATGTTGTTGCACATGGTAGGATTGGTTTCTTCATATGGCAGAATAATATTCCACTGTTCATCCTCTGATAGACACTTACCTTTGCAGTTATGGATAGTGCTTGATAATCATATGGGTTCAGAGGTCTTTTTTAAACTGGGCTGCTGTATTCTAGTGGTTATTTTTGTATGTATGGATGTGTGAATGTATTTAGTTAGTCAATTACTCACTTAGATATCTGTTATTTATTTATTTATTTATCATTAGTCTATATCGACGTGAGTCACATGTGGTTGACTAAACTGCCCCCCACAACGAAATGCCCCCAGATACCTCATTGCAGTCACGGTCCATGAGCATAGTAAGATGCTGTAGAATCCCTTGTTGTCTTCTCTGCGTTGTACGTCCCTCCCCATGCCCCCCTTCCACTTTATGCATGCCAAAGGTAATGTGCACAATGTCCCCCGCTCCCCCTGACTTACTGCTCCGTTCCCACCTGTGCACCTCCATCCCTTTCCCTTTGGTAACTGTTAGTGCACTCTTCTGGTGCCGTTTTTCTTCTTCGGAGGTCTCTTGGTTCTCCTGCACAGGCGAGTGAAATCATTTGATATTTGTGTTTCTCCACCTGCCTGCCTTATTGCACTGAGTATGATGCACTCTCACACCATCCATGTTTCTCCCAATGGTAGGATTTGTTTTCATATGACGGAATAATATTCCAATGTTCATCTACTGGTGGACACTGAGCTTGGCTATTGAGAATAGTGCTGTGGTAATCATAGGGATGCACGTGTCGCTTTTAAACTGACGACGGCATTCTCTCATTCATTCATTCATTCATCTATTTATTCTTTTATTTATTTGTCATCAATCTACAGTTATGTGGATAACATCATGTTGAGTACACTCCCCCCATCACCAACGTAGCAAAGGTTAAGGGACTAGGGAGGCTGGTTGTGAAGGACGGGAGCAGGCTGCTAAGGGGGCATTACGATGAGTTCACATAATGTGGGGGGGAATTCTATGGGGAAGGCAGTATAGTTCAGAGAATTCAAGCAGTGATTCTGTAGCATGTTACTCTGCTGGTGAACAGTGAGTGTAATGGGGACTGCGGGGGCGACTGGATGATCTGGGCAGTCCAGTATCCTTAATGTTCCTTATATAATTGTAGATTGGTTATTGAGAATCGTGCTGCCATACATTTAGGGGTGCAGATGTCTTTCTTGAACTGGGCTGCTGCATTCTTTATGTATGTATGTTTGAATGTATGTATGTATGTATGTATTCATCCTTCCATGCATCCATTCATTCATGCATTCTTTTATCTGTCTACCTATCTCTCTGTGTATCTTTGTGTCATTAATACACAATTACATGAGTAACATGATGTTTACTAGACTCCTCCCATCACGCACGTGCCCCGAGATACCCCATTGCAGTCACAGTCCATGAGCATAGTAAGATACTGTAGAAGCCCTACTTGTCTTTTCTGTGTTTTGCAGCCCTGCCTGTGACCCCCGCTCCCACATTATATATTCTTATTCTAATGTGTCCTTACTTCCCCCCTCCCTAATCCCTCCATGCCCACCCATTCACCTCAGTCTCTTTCCCTCTGTTAACTTTTAGTCCATTCATGGGTTTTCTGAGACTGCTGCTGTTTTGTTCTTCAGTTTTTTGTTTGTGCTGAGACTGTAATGATGAGTGATATCATTATACATATATATATATATATATATATATATACATACATATGTAGGTAAGTAACTCTAATGTTTGGTAAGATGATGCAGCTCTCCACGGCTGGGCAGTGCCCCGCCCCGTGGGTGAAGTTTGTGAGCGCATCACTGTTGCCTGGAGATTCCACGATGTCACAGTGGTGCCTCTGTCCTAGAGACATAATGTGTATGCTGAGAGGAGCAGGTGTGATTCCGGTGAGGTGGACACTGACCAACTTGACAGCATCAGGGTAAATGGAATCCAGAGCCAAGGTACTGTGTGTTCCTTTTAATTTTGTTGACACTACTTCACAGTTACATGAACAACATTATGGTTCCTAGACTACCCCCACTGTCAAGTCCCCACCACTCAGCCCGTAAGAGTGGCTGTCCAACAGCCCAGGAATATGCCGTAGAAGTGCTGCTGATCATCGCTATGTTATACGGACTTACCTAAGCACGCCGCCGGGCCGCAGCCTGTGTGCCACTCGTACTGCCCCATTTTCCCTCTCTCCCCTCCCTCCTAACCCGTCCTCCTCAGTCCCATTCCCTTTGGTAACCGTGAGTCCATTCTTGGGTTCGCTGCGGGTGCTACTGTCCTGTTCTATCACTCCCTTTCTTCTTTCCGGTAGTCCCCAGGTGAGCGAAATCAGTTGACACTTGTCTTTCTCTGCGTGGCTTATTTCGCTGAGCATGATACCCGCTACCTCCCTCCATGTTGTTGCACATGGTAGGATTGGTTTCTTCATATGGCAGAATAATATTCCACTGTTCATCCTCTGATAGACACTTACCTTTGCAGTTATGGATAGTGCTTGATAATCATACGGGTTCAGAGGTCTTTTTTAAACTGGGCTGCTGTATTCTAGTGGTTATTTTTGTATGTATGGATGTGTGAATGTATTTAGTTAGTCAATTACTCACTTAGATATCTGTTATTTATTTATTTATTTATCATTAGTCTACATCGACGTGAGTCACATGTGGTTGACTAAACTGCCCCCCACAACGAAATGCCCCCAGATACCTCATTGCAGTCACGGTCCATGAGCATAGTAAGATGCTGTAGAATCCCTTGTTGTCTTCTCTGCATTGTACGTCCCTCCCCATGCCCCCCTTCCACTTTATGCATGCCAAAGGTAATGTGCACATTGTCCCCCGCTCCCCCTGACTTACTGCTCCGTTCCCACCTGTGCACCTCCATCCCTTTCCCTTTGGTAACTGTTAGTGCACTCTTCTGGTGCCGTTTTTCTTCTTCGGAGGTCTCTTGGTTCTCCTGCACAGGCGAGTGAAATCATTTGATATTTGTGTTTCTCCACCTGCCTGCCTTATTGCACTGAGTATGATGCACTCTCACACCATCCATGTTTCTGCCAATGGTAGGATTTGTTTTCATATGACGGAATAATATTCCAATGTTCATCTACTGGTGGACACTGAGCTTGGCTATTGAGAATAGTGCTGTGGTAATCATAGGGATGCACGTGTCGCTTTTAAACTGGCGGCGGCATTCTCTCATTCATTCATTCATTCATTCATCTATTTATTCTTTTATTTATTTGTCATCAATCTACAATTATGTGGATAACATCATGTTGAGTACACTCCCCCCATCACCAACGTAGCAAAGGTTAAGGGACTAGGGAGGCTGGTTGTGAAGGACGGGAGCAGGCTGCTAAGGGGGCATTACGATGAGCTCACATAATGTGGGGGGGAATTCTATGGGGAAGGCAGTATAGTTCAGAGAATTCAAGCAGTGATTCTGTATCATGTTACTCTGCTGGTGAACAGTGAGTGTAATGGGGTCTGCGGGGGCGACTGGATGATCTGGGCAGTCCAGTATCCTTAATGTTCCTTATATAATTGTAGATTGGTTATTCAGAATCGTGCTGCCATACATTTAGGGGTGCAGATGTCTTTCTTGAACTGGGCTGCTGCATTCTTTATGTATGTATGTTTGAATGTATGTATGTATGTATGTATTCATCCTTCCATGCATCCATTCATTCATGCATTCTTTTATCTGTCTACCTATCTCTCTGTGTATCTTTGTGTCATTAATACACAATTAGATGAGTAACATGATGTTTACTAGACTCCTCCCATCACGCACGTGCCCCGAGATACCCCATTGCAGTCACAGTCCATGAGCATAGTAAGATACTGTTGAAGCCCTACTTGTCTTTTCTGTGTTTTGCAGCCCTGCCTGTGACCCCCGCTCCCACATTATATATTCTTATTCTAATGTGTCCTTACTTCCCCCCTCCCTAATCCCTCCATGCCCACCCATTCACCTCAGTCTCTTTCCCTCTGTTAACTTTTAGTCCATTCATGGGTTTTCTGAGACTGCTGCTGTTTTGTTCTTCAGTTTTTTGTTTGTTCTGAGACTGTAATGATGAGTGATATCATTATACATATATATATATATATTTATATATATATGTAGGTAAGTAACTCTCATGTTTGGTAAGATGATGCAGCTCTCCACGGCTGGGCAGTGCCCCTCCCCGTGGGTGAAGTTTGTGAGCGCATCACTGTTGCCTGGAGATTCCACGATGTCACAGTGGTGCCTCTGTCCTAGAGACATAATGTGTATGCTGAGAGGAGCAGGTGTGATTCCGGTGAGGTGGACACTGACCAACTTGACAGCATCAGGGTAAATGGAATCCAGAGCCAAGGTACTGTGTGTTCCTTTTAATTTTGTTGACACTACTTCACAGTTACATGAACAACATTATGGTTCCTAGACTACCCCCACTGTCAAGTCCCCACCACTCAGCCCGTAAGAGTGGCTGTCCAACAGCCCAGGAATATGCCGTAGAAGTGCTGCTGATCATCGCTATGTTATACGGACTTACCTAAGCACGCCGCCGGGCCGCAGCCTGTGTGCCACTCGTACTGCCCCATTTTCCCTCTCTCCCCTCCCTCCTAACCCGTCCTCCTCAGTCCCATTCCCTTTGGTAACCGTGAGTCCATTCTTGGGTTCGCTGCGGGTGCTACTGTCCTGTTCTATCACTCCCTTTCTTCTTTCCGGTAGTCCCCAGGTGAGCGAAATCAGTTGACACTTGTCTTTCTCTGCGTGGCTTATTTCGCTGAGCATGATACCCGCTACCTCCCTCCATGTTGTTGCACATGGTAGGATTGGTTTCTTCATATGGCAGAATAATATTCCACTGTTCATCCTCTGATAGACACTTACCTTTGCAGTTATGGATAGTGCTTGATAATCATACGGGTTCAGAGGTCTTTTTTAAACTGGGCTGCTGTATTCTAGTGGTTATTTTTGTATGTATGGATGTGTGAATGTATTTAGTTAGTCAATTACTCACTTAGATATCTGTTATTTATTTATTTATTTATCATTAGTCTACATCGACGTGAGTCACATGTGGTTGACTAAACTGCCCCCCACAACGAAATGCCCCCAGATACCTCATTGCAGTCACGGTCCATGAGCATAGTAAGATGCTGTAGAATCCCTTGTTGTCTTCTCTGCATTGTACGTCCCTCCCCATGCCCCCCTTCCACTTTATGCATGCCAAAGGTAATGTGCACATTGTCCCCCGCTCCCCCTGACTTACTGCTCCGTTCCCACCTGTGCACCTCCATCCCTTTCCCTTTGGTAACTGTTAGTGCACTCTTCTGGTGCCGTTTTTCTTCTTCGGAGGTCTCTTGGTTCTCCTGCACAGGCGAGTGAAATCATTTGATATTTGTGTTTCTCCACCTGCCTGCCTTATTGCACTGAGTATGATGCACTCTCACACCATCCATGTTTCTGCCAATGGTAGGATTTGTTTTCATATGACGGAATAATATTCCAATGTTCATCTACTGGTGGACACTGAGCTTGGCTATTGAGAATAGTGCTGTGGTAATCATAGGGATGCACGTGTCGCTTTTAAACTGGCGGCGGCGGCATTCTCTCATTCATTCATTCATTCATTCATCTATTTATTCTTTTATTTATTTGTCATCAATCTACAATTATGTGGATAACATCATGTTGAGTACACTCCCCCCATCACCAACGTAGCAAAGGTTAAGGGACTAGGGAGGCTGGTTGTGAAGGACGGGAGCAGGCTGCTAAGGGGGCATTACGATGAGCTCACATAATGTGGGGGGGAATTCTATGGGGAAGGCAGTATAGTTCAGAGAATTCAACAGTGATTCTGTAGCATGTTACTCTGCTGGTGAACAGTGAGTGTAATGGGGTCTGCGGGGGCAACTGGATGATCTGGGCAGTCCAGTATCCTTAATGTTCCTTATATAATTGTAGATTGGTTATTGAGAATCGTGCTGCCATACATTTAGGGGTGCAGATGTCTTTCTTGAACTGGGCTGCTGCATTCTTTATGTATGTATGTTTGAATGTATGTATGTATGTATGTATTCATCCTTCCATGCATCCATTCATTCATGCATTCTTTTATCTGTCTACCTATCTCTCTGTGTATCTTTGTGTCATTACTACACAATTAGATGAGTAACATGATGTTTACTAGACTCCTCCCATCACGCACGTGCCCCGAGATACCCCATTGCAGTCACAGTCCATGAGCATAGTAAGATACTGTTGAAGCCCTACTTGTCTTTTCTGTGTTTTGCAGCCCTGCCTGTGACCCCCGCTCCCACATTATATATTCTTATTCTAATGTGTCCTTACTTCCCCCCTCCCTAATCCCTCCATGCCCACCCATTCACCTCAGTTTCTTTCCCTCTGTTAACTTTTAGTCCATTCATGGGTTTTCTGAGACTGCTGCTGTTTTGTTCTTCAGTTTTTTGTTTGTTCTGAGACTGTAATGATGAGTGATATCATTATACATATATATATATATATTTATATATATATGTCGGTAAGTAACTCTCATGTTTGGTAAGTTGATGCAGCTCTCCACGGGTGGGCAGTGCCCCTCCCCGTGGGTGAAGTTTGTGAGCGCATCACTGTTGCCTGGAGATTCCACGATGTCACAGTGGTGCCTCTGTCCTAGAGACATAATGTGTATGCTGAGAGGAGCAGGTGTGATTCCGGTGAGGTGGACACTGACCAACTTGACAGCATCAGGGTAAATGGAATCCAGAGCCAAGGTACTGTGTGTTCCTTTTAATTTTGTTGACACTACTTCACAGTTACATGAACAACATTATGGTTCCTAGACTACCCCCACTGACAAGTCCCCACCACGTAGCCCGTAAGAGTGGCTGTCCTACAGCCCAGGAATATGCCGTAGAAGTGCTGCTGATCATCGCTATGTTATACGGACTTACCTAAGCACGCCGCCGGGCCGCAGCCTGTGTGCCACTCGTACTGCCCCATTTTCCCTCTCTCCCCTCCCTCCTAACCCGTCCTCCTCAGTCCCATTCCCTTTGGTAACCGTGAGTCCATTCTTGGGTTCGCTGCGGGTGCTACTGTCCTGTTCTATCACTCCCTTTCTTCTTTCCGGTAGTCCCCAGGTGAGCGAAATCAGTTGACACTTGTCTTTCTCTGCGTGGCTTATTTCGCTGAGCATGATACCCGCTACCTCCCTCCATGTTGTTGCACATGGTAGGATTGGTTTCTTCATATGGCAGAATAATATTCCACTGTTCATCCTCTGATAGACACTTACCTTTGCAGTTATGGATAGTGCTTGATAATCATACGGGTTCAGAGGTCTTTTTTAAACTGGGCTGCTGTATTCTAGTGGTTATTTTTGTATGTATGGATGTGTGAATGTATTTAGTTAGTCAATTACTCACTTAGATATCTGTTATTTATTTATTTATTTATCATTAGTCTACATCGACGTGAGTCACATGTGGTTGACTAAACTGCCCCCCACAACGAAATGCCCCCAGATACCTCATTGCAGTCACGGTCCATGAGCATAGTAAGATGCTGTAGAATCCCTTGTTGTCTTCTCTGCATTGTACGTCCCTCCCCATGCCCCCCTTCCACTTTATGCATGCCAAAGGTAATGTGCACATTGTCCCCCGCTCCCCCTGACTTACTGCTCCGTTCCCACCTGTGCACCTCCATCCCTTTCCCTTTGGTAACTGTTAGTGCACTCTTCTGGTGCCGTTTTTCTTCTTCGGAGGTCTCTTGGTTCTCCTGCACAGGCGAGTGAAATCATTTGATATTTGTGTTTCTCCACCTGCCTGCCTTATTGCACTGAGTATGATGCACTCTCACACCATCCATGTTTCTCCCAATGGTAGGATTTGTTTTCATATGACGGAATAATATTCCAATGTTCATCTACTGGTGGACACTGAGCTTGGCTATTGAGAATAGTGCTGTGGTAATCATAGGGATGCACGTGTCGCTTTTAAACTGGCGGCGGCATTCTCTCATTCATTCATTCATTCATTCATCTATTTATTCTTTTATTTATTTGTCATCAATCTACAATTATGTGGATAACATCATGTTGAGTACACTCCCCCCATCACCAACGTAGCAAAGGTTAAGGGACTAGGGAGGCTGGTTGTGAAGGACGGGAGCAGGCTGCTAAGGGGGCATTACGATGAGCTCACATAATGTGGGGGGGAATTCTATGGGGAAGGCAGTATAGTTCAGAGAATTCAAGCAGTGATTCTGTAGCATGTTACTCTGCTGGTGAACAGTGAGTGTAATGGGGACTGCGGGGGCGACTGGATGATCTGGGCAGTCCAGTATCCTTAATGTTCCTTATATAATTGTAGATTGGTTATTGAGAATCGTGCTGCCATACATTTAGGGGTGCAGATGTCTTTCTTGAACTGGGCTGCTGCATTCTTTATGTATGTACGTTTGAATATATGTATGTATGTATGTATTCATCCTTCCATGCATCCATTCATTCATGCATTCTTTTATCTGTCTACCTATCTATCTGTGTATCTTTGTGTCATTACTACACAATTAGATGAGTAACATGATGTTTACTAGACTCCTCCCATCACGCACGTGCCCCGAGATACGCCATTGCAGTCACAGTCCATGAGCATAGTAAGATACTGTTGAAGCCCTACTTGTCTTTTCTGTGTTTTGCAGCCCTGCCTGTGACCCCCGCTCCCACATTATATATTCTTATTCTAATGTGTCCTTACTTCCCCCCTCCCTAATCCCTCCATGCCCACCCATTCACCTCAGTCTCTTTCCCTCTGTTAACTTTTAGTCCATTCATGGGTTTTCTGAGACTGCTGCTGTTTTGTTCTTCAGTTTTTTGTTTGTTCTGAGACTGTAATGACGAGTGATATCATTATACATATATATATATATATATATATATATATATATATATATATATATATATATGTAGGTAAGTAACTCTAATGTTTGGTAAGATGATGCAGCTCTCCACAGCTGGGCAGTGCCCCTCCCCGTGGGTGAAGTTTGTGAGCGCATCACTGTTGCCTGGAGATTCCACGATGTCACAGTGGTGCCTCTGTCCTAGAGACATAATGTGTATGCTGAGAGGAGCAGGTGTGATTCCAGTGAGGTGGACACTGACCAACTTGACAGCATCAGGGTAAATGGAATCCAGAGCCAAGGTACTGTGTGTTCCTTTTAATTTTGTTGACACTACTTCACAGTTACATGAACAACATTATGGTTCCTAGACTACCCCCACTGTCAAGTCCCCACCACGTAGCCCGTAAGAGTGGCTGTCCAACAGCCCAGGAATATGCCGTAGAAGTGCTGCTGATCATCGCTATGTTATACGGACTTACCTAAGCACGCCGCCGGGCCGCAGCCTGTGTGCCACTCGTACTGCCCCATTTTCCCTCTCTCCCCTCCCTCCTAACCCGTCCTCCTCAGTCCCATTCCCTTTGGTAACCGTGAGTCCATTCTTGGGTTCGCTGCGGGTGCTACTGTCCTGTTCTATCACTCCCTTTCTTCTTTCCGGTAGTCCCCAGGTGAGCGAAATCAGTTGACACTTGTCTTTCTCTGCGTGGCTTATTTCGCTGAGCATGATACCCGCTACCTCCCTCCATGTTGTTGCACATGGTAGGATTGGTTTCTTCATATGGCAGAATAATATTCCACTGTTCATCCTCTGATAGACACTTACCTTTGCAGTTATGGATAGTGCTTGATAATCATACGGGTTCAGAGGTCTTTTTTAAACTGGGCTGCTGTATTCTAGTGGTTATTTTTGTATGTATGGATGTGTGAATGTATTTAGTTAGTCAATTTCTCACTTAGATATCTGTTATTTATTTATTTATTTATCATTAGTCTACATCGACGTGAGTCACATGTGGTTGACTAAACTGCCCCCCACAACGAAATGCCCCCAGATACCTCATTGCAGTCACGGTCCATGAGCATAGTAAGAT
The DNA here is from genome assembly GCF_030020395.1 of Manis pentadactyla. Classification (NCBI taxonomy): domain Eukaryota; kingdom Metazoa; phylum Chordata; class Mammalia; order Pholidota; family Manidae; genus Manis; species Manis pentadactyla. The sequence goes on along the minus strand of NC_080024.1, from coordinate 93,067,056 downwards.
GCTGTAGAATCCCTTGTTGTCTTCTCTGCATTGTACGTCCCTCCCCATGCCCCCCTTCCACTTTATGCATGCCAAAGGTAATGTGCACATTGTCCCCCGCTCCCCCTGACTTACTGCTCCGTTCCAACCTGTGCACCTCCATCCGTTTCCCTTTGGTAACTGTTAGTGCACTCTTCTGGTGCCGTTTTTCTTCTTCGGAGGTCTCTTGGTTCTCCTGCACAGGCGAGTGAAATCATTTGATATTTGTGTTTCTCCACCTGCCTGCCTTATTGCACTGAGTATGATGCACTCTCACACCATCCATGTTTCTGCCAATGGTAGGATTTGTTTTCATATGACGGAATAATATTCCAATGTTCATCTACTGGTGGACACTGAGCTTGGCTATTGAGAATAGTGCTGTGGTAATCATAGGGATGCACGTGTCGCTTTTAAGCTGGCGGCGGCATTCTCTCATTCATTCATTCATTCATTCATCTATTTATTCTTTTATTTATTTGTCATCAATCTACAATTATGTGGATAACATCATGTTGAGTACACTCCCCCCATCACCAACGTAGCAAAGGTTAAGGGACTAGGGAGGCTGGTTGTGAAGGACGGGAGCAGGCTGCTAAGGGGGCATTACGATGAGCTCACATAATGTGGGGGGGAATTCTATGGGGAAGGCAGTATAGTTCAGAAAATTCAAGCAGTGATTCTGTAGCATGTTACTCTGCTGGTGAACAGTGAGTGTAATGGGGACTGCGGGGGCGACTGGATGATCTGGGCAGTCCAGTATCCTTAATGTTCCTTATATAATTGTAGATTGGTTATTCAGAATCGTGCTGCCATACATTTAGGGGTGCAGATGTCTTTCTTAAACTGGGCTGCTGCATTCTTTATGTATGTACGTTTGAATATATGTATGTATGTATGTATTCATCCTTCCATGCATCCATTCATTCATGCATTCTTTTATCTGTCTACCTATCTATCTGTGTATCTTTGTGTCATTACTACACAATTAGATGAGTAACATGATGTTTACTAGACTCCTCCCATCACGCACGTGCCCCGAGATACCCCATTGCAGTCACAGTCCATGAGCATAGTAAGATACTGTAGAAGCCCTACTTGTCTTTTCTGGGTTTTGCAGCCCTGCCTGTGACCCCCGCTCCCACATTATATATTCTTATTCTAATGTGTCCTTACTTCCCCCTTCCCTAATCCCTCCATGCCCACCCATTCACCTCAGTCTCTTTCCCTCTGTTAACTTTTAGTCCATTCATGGGTTTTCTGAGACTGCTGCTGTTTTGTTCTTCAGTTTTTTGTTTGTTCTGAGACTGTAATGATGAGTGATATCATTATACATATATATATATATATATATATATATATATATATATATATATATATATATATATGTAGGTAAGTAACTCTAATGTTTGGTAAGATGATGCAGCTCTCCACGGCTGGGCAGTGCCCCTCCCCGTGGGTGAAGTTTGTGAGCGCATCACTGTTGCCTGGAGATTCCACGATGTCACAGTGGTGCCTCTGTCCTAGAGACATAATGTGTATGCTGAGAGGAGCAGGTGTGATTCCGGTGAGGTGGACACTGACCAACTTGACAGCATCAGGGTAAATGGAATCCAGAGCCAAGGTACTGTGTTTTACTTTTAATTTTGTTGACACTACTTCACAGTTACATGAACAACATTATGGTTCCTAGACTACCCCCACTGACAAGTCCCCACCACGTAGCCCGTAAGAGTGGCTGTCCTACAGCCCAGGAATATGCCGTAGAAGTGCTGCTGATCATCGCTATGTTATACGGACTTCCCTAAGCACGCCGCCGGGCCGCAGCCTGTGTGCCACTCGTACTGCCCCATTTTCCCTCTCTCCCCTCCCTCCTAACCCGTCCTCCTCAGTCCCATTCCCTTTGGTAACCGTGAGTCCATTCTTGGGTTCGCTGCGGGTGCTACTGTCCTCTTCTATCACTCCCTTTCTTATTTCCGGTAGTCCCCAGGTGAGCGAAATCAGTTGACACATGTCTTTCTCTGCGTGGCTTATTTCGCTGAGCATGATAGCCGCTACCTCCCTCCATGTTGTTGCACATGGTAGGATTGGTTTCTTCATATGGCAGAATAATATTCCACTGTTCATCCTCTGATAGACACTTACCTTTGCAGTTATGGATAGTGCTTGATAATCATATGGGTTCAGAGGTCTTTTTTAAACTGGGCTGCTGTATTCTAGTGGTTATTTTTGTATGTATGGATGTGTGAATGTATTTAGTTAGTCAATTACTCACTTAGATATCTGTTATTTATTTATTTATTTATCATTAGTCTATATCGACGTGAGTCACATGTGGTTGACTAAACTGCCCCCCACAACGAAATGCCCCCAGATACCTCATTGCAGTCACGGTCCATGAGCATAGTAAGATGCTGTAGAATCCCTTGTTGTCTTCTCTGCGTTGTACGTCCCTCCCCATGCCCCCCTTCCACTTTATGCATGCCAAAGGTAATGTGCACAATGTCCCCCGCTCCCCCTGACTTACTGCTCCGTTCCCACCTGTGCACCTCCATCCCTTTCCCTTTGGTAACTGTTAGTGCACTCTTCTGGTGCCGTTTTTCTTCTTCGGAGGTCTCTTGGTTCTCCTGCACAGGCGAGTGAAATCATTTGATATTTGTGTTTCTCCACCTGCCTGCCTTATTGCACTGAGTATGATGCACTCTCACACCATCCATGTTTCTCCCAATGGTAGGATTTGTTTTCATATGACGGAATAATATTCCAATGTTCATCTACTGGTGGACACTGAGCTTGGCTATTGAGAATAGTGCTGTGGTAATCATAGGGATGCACGTGTCGCTTTTAAACTGGCGGCGGCATTCTCTCATTCATTCATTCATTCATTCATCTATTTATTCTTTTATTTATTTGTCATCAATCTACAATTATGTGGATAACATCATGTTGAGTACACTCCCCCCATCACCAACGTAGCAAAGGTTAAGGGACTAGGGAGGCTGGTTGTGAAGGACGGGAGCAGGCTGCTAAGGGGGCATTACGATGAGTTCACATAATGTGGGGGGGAATTCTATGGGGAAGGCAGTATAGTTCAGAGAATTCAAGCAGTGATTCTGTAGCATGTTACTCTGCTGGTGAACAGTGAGTGTAATGGGGACTGCGGGGGCGACTGGATGATCTGGGCAGTCCAGTATCCTTAATGTTCCTTATATAATTGTAGATTGGTTATTGAGAATCGTGCTGCCATACATTTAGGGGTGCAGATGTCTTTCTTGAACTGGGCTGCTGCATTTTTTATGTATGTATGTTTGAATGTATGTATGTATGTATGTATTCATCCTTCCATGCATCCATTCATTCATGCATTCTTTTATCTGTCTACCTATCTCTCTGTGTATCTTTGTGTCATTAATACACAATTACATGAGTAACATGATGTTTACTAGACTCCTCCCATCACGCACGTGCCCCGAGATACCCCATTGCAGTCACAGTCCATGAGCATAGTAAGATACTGTAGAAGCCCTACTTGTCTTTTCTGGGTTTTGCAGCCCTGCCTGTGACCCCCGCTCCCACATTATATATTCTTATTCTAATGTGTCCTTACTTCCCCCCTCCCTAATCCCTCCATGCCCACCCATTCACCTCAGTCTCTTTCCCTCTGTTAACTTTTAGTCCATTCATGGGTTTTCTGAGACTGCTGCTGTTTTGTTCTTCAGTTTTTTGTTTGTTCTGAGACTGTAATGATGAGTGATATCATTATACATATATATATATATATTTATATATATATGTAGGTAAGTAACTCTAATGTTTGGTAAGATGATGCAGCTCTCCACGGCTGGGCAGTGCCCCTCCCCGTGGGTGAAGTTTGTGAGCGCATCACTGTTGCCTGGAGATTCCACGATGTCACAGTGGTGCCTCTGTCCTAGAGACATAATGTGTATGCTGAGAGGAGCAGGTGTGATTCCGGTGAGGTGGACACTGACCAACTTGACAGCATCAGGGTAAATGGAATCCAGAGCCAAGGTACTGTGTGTTCCTTTTAATTTTGTTGACACTACTTCACAGTTACATGAACAACATTATGGTTCCTAGACTACCCCCACTGTCAAGTCCCCACCACTCAGCCCGTAAGAGTGGCTGTCCAACAGCCCAGGAATATGCCGTAGAAGTGCTGCTGATCATCGCTATGTTATACGGACTTACCTAAGCACGCCGCCGGGCCGCAGCCTGTGTGCCACTCGTACTGCCCCATTTTCCCTCTCTCCCCTCCCTCCTAACCCGTCCTCCTCAGTCCCATTCCCTTTGGTAACCGTGAGTCCATTCTTGGGTTCGCTGCGGGTGCTACTGTCCTGTTCTATCACTCCCTTTCTTCTTTCCGGTAGTCCCCAGGTGAGCGAAATCAGTTGACACTTGTCTTTCTCTGCGTGGCTTATTTCGCTGAGCATGATACCCGCTACCTCCCTCCATGTTGTTGCACATGGTAGGATTGGTTTCTTCATATGGCAGAATAATATTCCACTGTTCATCCTCTGATAGACACTTACCTTTGCAGTTATGGATAGTGCTTGATAATCATACGGGTTCAGAGGTCTTTTTTAAACTGGGCTGCTGTATTCTAGTGGTTATTTTTGTATGTATGGATGTGTGAATGTATTTAGTTAGTCAATTACTCACTTAGATATCTGTTATTTATTTATTTATTTATCATTAGTCTACATCGACGTGAGTCACATGTGGTTGACTAAACTGCCCCCCACAACGAAATGCCCCCAGATACCTCATTGCAGTCACGGTCCATGAGCATAGTAAGATGCTGTAGAATCCCTTGTCTTCTCTGCATTGTACGTCCCTCCCCATGCCCCCCTTCCACTTTATGCATGCCAAAGGTAATGTGCACATTGTCCCCCGCTCCCCCTGACTTACTGCTCCGTTCCCACCTGTGCACCTCCATCCCTTTCCCTTTGGTAACTGTTAGTGCACTCTTCTGGTGCCGTTTTTCTTCTTCGGAGGTCTCTTGGTTCTCCTGCACAGGCGAGTGAAATCATTTGATATTTGTGTTTCTCCACCTGCCTGCCTTATTGCACTGAGTATGATGCACTCTCACACCATCCATGTTTCTGCCAATGGTAGGATTTGTTTTCATATGACGGAATAATATTCCAATGTTCATCTACTGGTGGACACTGAGCTTGGCTATTGAGAATAGTGCTGTGGTAATCATAGGGATGCACGTGTCGCTTTTAAACTGGCGGCGGCATTCTCTCATTCATTCATTCATTCATTCATCTATTTATTCTTTTATTTATTTGTCATCAATCTACAATTATGTGGATAACATCATGTTGAGTACACTCCCCCCATCACCAACGTAGCAAAGGTTAAGGGACTAGGGAGGCTGGTTGTGAAGGACGGGAGCAGGCTGCTAAGGGGGCATTACGATGAGCTCACATAATGTGGGGGGGAATTCTATGGGGAAGGCAGTATAGTTCAGAGAATTCAACAGTGATTCTGTAGCATGTTACTCTGCTGGTGAACAGTGAGTGTAATGGGGTCTGCGGGGGCGACTGGATGATCTGGGCAGTCCAGTATCCTTAATGTTCCTTATATAATTGTAGATTGGTTATTGAGAATCGTGCTGCCATACATTTAGGGGTGCAGATGTCTTTCTTGAACTGGGCTGCTGCATTCTTTATGTATGTATGTTTGAATGTATGTATGTATGTATGTATTCATCCTTCCATGCATCCATTCATTCATGCATTCTTTTATCTGTCTACCTATCTCTCTGTGTATCTTTGTGTCATTAATACACAATTAGATGAGTAACATGATGTCTACTAGACTCCTCCCATCACGCACGTGCCCGAGATACCCCATTGCAGTCACAGTCCATGAGCATAGTAAGATACTGTAGAAGCCCTACTTGTCTTTTCTGGGTTTTGCAGCCCTGCCTGTGACCCCCGCTCCCACATTATATATTCTTATTCTAATGTGTCCTTACTTCCCCCCTCCCTAATCCCTCCATGCCCACCCATTCACCTCAGTCTCTTTCCCTCTGTTAACTTTTAGTCCATTCATGGGTTTTCTGAGACTGCTGCTGTTTTGTTCTTCAGTTTTTTGTTTGTGCTGAGACTGTAATGATGAGTGATATCATTATACATATATATATATATATATATATATACATACATATGTAGGTAAGTAACTCTAATGTTTGGTAAGATGATGCAGCTCTCCACGGCTGGGCAGTGCCCCTCCCCGTGGGTGAAGTTTGTGAGCGCATCACTGTTGCCTGGAGATTCCACGATGTCACAGTGGTGCCTCTGTCCTAGAGACATAATGTGTATGCTGAGAGGAGCAGGTGTGATTCCGGTGAGGTGGACACTGACCAACTTGACAGCATCAGGGTAAATGGAATCCAGAGCCAAGGTACTGTGTGTTCCTTTTAATTTTGTTGACACTACTTCACAGTTACATGAACAACATTATGGTTCCTAGACTACCCCCACTGTCAAGTCCCCACCACTCAGCCCGTAAGAGTGGCTGTCCAACAGCCCAGGAATATGCCGTAGAAGTGCTGCTGATCATCGCTATGTTATACGGACTTACCTAAGCACGCCGCCGGGCCGCAGCCTGTGTGCCACTCGTACTGCCCCATTTTCCCTCTCTCCCCTCCCTCCTAACCCGTCCTCCTCAGTCCCATTCCCTTTGGTAACCGTGAGTCCATTCTTGGGTTCGCTGCGGGTGCTACTGTCCTGTTCTATCACTCCCTTTCTTCTTTCCGGTAGTCCCCAGGTGAGCGAAATCAGTTGACACTTGTCTTTCTCTGCGTGGCTTATTTCGCTGAGCATGATACCCGCTACCTCCCTCCATGTTGTTGCACATGGTAGGATTGGTTTCTTCATATGGCAGAATAATATTCCACTGTTCATCCTCTGATAGACACTTACCTTTGCAGTTATGGATAGTGCTTGATAATCATACGGGTTCAGAGGTCTTTTTTAAACTGGGCTGCTGTATTCTAGTGGTTATTTTTGTATGTATGGATGTGTGAATGTATTTAGTTAGTCAATTACTCACTTAGATATCTGTTATTTATTTATTTATTTATCATTAGTCTACATCGACGTGAGTCACATGTGGTTGACTAAACTGCCCCCCACAACGAAATGCCCCCAGATACCTCATTGCAGTCACGGTCCATGAGCATAGTAAGATGCTGTAGAATCCCTTGTCTTCTCTGCATTGTACGTCCCTCCCCATGCCCCCCTTCCACTTTATGCATGCCAAAGGTAATGTGCACATTGTCCCCCGCTCCCCCTGACTTACTGCTCCGTTCCCACCTGTGCACCTCCATCCCTTTCCCTTTGGTAACTGTTAGTGCACTCTTCTGGTGCCGTTTTTCTTCTTCGGAGGTCTCTTGGTTCTCCTGCACAGGCGAGTGAAATCATTTGATATTTGTGTTTCTCCACCTGCTTGCCTTATTGCACTGAGTATGATGCACTCTCACACCATGCATGTTTCTGCCAATGGTAGGATTTGTTTTCATATGACGGAATAATATTCCAATGTTCATCTACTGGTGGACACTGAGCTTGGCTATTGAGAATAGTGCTGTGGTAATCATAGGGATGCACGTGTCGCTTTTAAACTGGCGGCGGCATTCTCTCATTCATTCATTCATTCATTCATCTATTTATTCTTTTATTTATTTGTCATCAATCTACAATTATGTGGATAACATCATGTTGAGTACACTCCCCCCATCACCAACGTAGCAAAGGTTAAGGGACTAGGGAGGCTGGTTGTGAAGGACGGGAGCAGGCTGCTAAGGGGGCATTACGATGAGCTCACATAATGTGGGGGGGAATTCTATGGGGAAGGCAGTATAGTTCAGAGAATTCAAGCAGTGATTCTGTAGCATGTTACTCTGCTGGTGAACAGTGAGTGTAATGGGGTCTGCGGGGGCGACTGGATGATCTGGGCAGTCCAGTATCCTTAATGTTCCTTATATAATTGTAGATTGGTTATTCAGAATCGTGCTGCCATACATTTAGGGGTGCAGATGTCTTTCTTGAACTGGGCTGCTGCATTCTTTATGTATGTATGTTTGAATGTATGTATGTATGTATGTATTCATCCTTCCATGCATCCATTCATTCATGCATTCTTTTATCTGTCTACCTATCTCTCTGTGTATCTTTGTGTCATTAATACACAATTAGATGAGTAACATGATGTTTACTAGACTCCTCCCATCACGCACGTGCCCCGAGATACCCCATTGCAGTCACAGTCCATGAGCATAGTAAGATACTGTTGAAGCCCTACTTGTCTTTTCTGTGTTTTGCAGCCCTGCCTGTGACCCCCGCTCCCACATTATATATTCTTATTCTAATGTGTCCTTACTTCCCCCCTCCCTAATCCCTCCATGCCCACCCATTCACCTCAGTCTCTTTCCCTCTGTTAACTTTTAGTCCATTCATGGGTTTTCTGAGACTGCTGCTGTTTTGTTCTTCAGTTTTTTGTTTGTTCTGAGACTGTAATGATGAGTGATATCATTATACATATATATATATATATTTATATATATATGTAGGTAAGTAACTCTCATGTTTGGTAAGATGATGCAGCTCTCCACGGCTGGGCAGTGCCCCTCCCCGTGGGTGAAGTTTGTGAGCGCATCACTGTTGCCTGGAGATTCCACGATGTCACAGTGGTGCCTCTGTCCTAGAGACATAATGTGTATGCTGAGAGGAGCAGGTGTGATTCCGGTGAGGTGGACACTGACCAACTTGACAGCATCAGGGTAAATGGAATCCAGAGCCAAGGTACTGTGTGTTCCTTTTAATTTTGTTGACACTACTTCACAGTTACATGAACAACATTATGGTTCCTAGACTACCCGCACTGTCAAGTCCCAACCACGTAGCCCGTAAGAGTGGCTGTCCAACAGCCCAGGAATATGCCGTAGAAGTGCTGCTGATCATCGCTATGTTATACGGACTTACCTAAGCACGCCGCCGGGCCGCAGCCTGTGTGCCACTCGTACTGCCCCATTTTCCCTCTCTCCCCTCCCTCCTAACCCGTCCTCCTCAGTCCCATTCCCTTTGGTAACCGTGAGTCCATTCTTGGGTTCGCTGCGGGTGCTACTGTCCTGTTCTATCACTCCCTTTCTTCTTTCCGGTAGTCCCCAGGTGAGCGAAATCAGTTGACACTTGTCTTTCTCTGCGTGGCTTATTTCGCTGAGCATGATACCCGCTACCTCCCTCCATGTTGTTGCACATGGTAGGATTGGTTTCTTCATATGGCAGAATAATATTCCACTGTTCATCCTCTGATAGACACTTACCTTTGCAGTTATGGATAGTGCTTGATAATCATACGGGTTCAGAGGTCTTTTTTAAACTGGGCTGCTGTATTCTAGTGGTTATTTTTGTATGTATGGATGTGTGAATGTATTTAGTTAGTCAATTACTCACTTAGATATCTGTTATTTATTTATTTATTTATCATTAGTCTACATCGACGTGAGTCACATGTGGTTGACTAAACTGCCCCCCACAACGAAATGCCCCCAGATACCTCATTGCAGTCACGGTCCATGAGCATAGTAAGATGCTGTAGAATCCCACGTTGTCTTCTCTGCATTGTACGTCCCTCCCCATGCCCCCCTTCCACTTTATGCATGCCAAAGGTAATGTGCACATTGTCCCCCGCTCCCCCTGACTTACTGCTCCGTTCCCACCTGTGCACCTCCATCCCTTTCCCTTCGGTAACTGTTAGTGCACTCTTCTGGTGCCGTTTTTCTTCTTCGGAGGTCTCTTGGTTCTCCTGCACAGGCGAGTGAAATCATTTGATATTTGTGTTTCTCCACCTGCCTGCCTTATTGCACTGAGTATGATGCACTCTCACACCATCCATGTTTCTGCCAATGGTAGGATTTGTTTTCATATGACGGAATAATATTCCAATGTTCATCTACTGGTGGACACTGAGCTTGGCTATTGAGAATAGTGCTGTGGTAATCATAGGGATGCACGTGTCGCTTTTAAACTGGCGGCGGCGGCATTCTCTCATTCATTCATTCATTCATTCATCTATTTATTCTTTTATTTATTTGTCATCAATCTACAATTATGTGGATAACATCATGTTGAGTACACTCCCCCCATCACCAACGTAGCAAAGGTTAAGGGACTAGGGAGGCTGGTTGTGAAGGACGGGAGCAGGCTGCTAAGGGGGCATTACGATGAGCTCACATAATGTGGGGGGGAATTCTATGGGGAAGGCAGTATAGTTCAGAGAATTCAACAGTGATTCTGTAGCATGTTACTCTGCTGGTGAACAGTGAGTGTAATGGGGTCTGCGGGGGCAACTGGATGATCTGGGCAGTCCAGTATCCTTAATGTTCCTTATATAATTGTAGATTGGTTATTGAGAATCGTGCTGCCATACATTTAGGGGTGCAGATGTCTTTCTTGAACTGGGCTGCTGCATTCTTTATGTATGTATGTTTGAATGTATGTATGTATGTATGTATTCATCCTTCCATGCATCCATTCATTCATGCATTCTTTTATCTGTCTACCTATCTCTCTGTGTATCTTTGTGTCATTAATACACAATTAGATGAGTAACATGATGTTTACTAGACTCCTCCCATCACGCACGTGCCCCGAGATACCCCATTGCAGTCACAGTCCATGAGCATAGTAAGATACTGTTGAAGCCCTACTTGTCTTTTCTGTGTTTTGCAGCCCTGCCTGTGACCCCCGCTCCCACATTATATATTCTTATTCTAATGTGTCCTTACTTCCTCCCTCCCTAATCCCTCCATGCCCACCCATTCACCTCAGTTTCTTTCCCTCTGTTAACTTTTAGTCCATTCATGGGTTTTCTGAGACTGCTGCTGTTTTGTTCTTCAGTTTTTTGTTTGTTCTGAGACTGTAATGATGAGTGATATCATTATACATATATATATATATATTTATATATATATGTCGGTAAGTAACTCTCATGTTTGATAAGTTGATGCAGCTCTCCACGGGTGGGCAGTGCCCCTCCCCGTGGGTGAAGTTTGTGAGCGCATCACTGTTGCCTGGAGATTCCACGATGTCACAGTGGTGCCTCTGTCCTAGAGACATAATGTGTATGCTGAGAGGAGCAGGTGTGATTCCGGTGAGGTGGACACTGACCAACTTGACAGCATCAGGGTAAATGGAATCCAGAGCCAAGGTACTGTGTGTTCCTTTTAATTTTGTTGACACTACTTCACAGTTACATGAACAACATTATGGTTCCTAGACTACCCCCACTGACAAGTCCCCACCACGTAGCCCGTAAGAGTGGCTGTCCTACAGCCCAGGAATATGCCGTAGAAGTGCTGCTGATCATCGCTATGTTATACGGACTTACCTAAGCACGCCGCCGGGCCGCAGCCTGTGTGCCACTCGTACTGCCCCATTTTCCCTCTCTCCCCTCCCTCCTAACCCGTCCTCCTCAGTCCCATTCCCTTTGGTAACCGTGAGTCCATTCTTGGGTTCGCTGCGGGTGCTACTGTCCTGTTCTATCACTCCCTTTCTTCTTTCCGGTAGTCCCCAGGTGAGCGAAATCAGTTGACACTTGTCTTTCTCTGCGTGGCTTATTTCGCTGAGCATGATACCCGCTACCTCCCTCCATGTTGTTGCACATGGTAGGATTGGTTTCTTCATATGGCAGAATAATATTCCACTGTTCATCCTCTGATAGACACTTACCTTTGCAGTTATGGATAGTGCTTGATAATCATACGGGTTCAGAGGTCTTTTTTAAACTGGGCTGCTGTATTCTAGTGGTTATTTTTGTATGTATGGATGTGTGAATGTATTTAGTTAGTCAATTACTCACTTAGATATCTGTTATTTATTTATTTATTTATCATTAGTCTACATCGACGTGAGTCACATGTGGTTGACTAAACTGCCCCCCACAACGAAATGCCCCCAGATACCTCATTGCAGTCACGGTCCATGAGCATAGTAAGATGCTGTAGAATCCCACGTTGTCTTCTCTGCATTGTACGTCCCTCCCCATGCCCCCCTTCCACTTTATGCATGCCAAAGGTAATGTGCACATTGTCCCCCGCTCCCCCTGACTTACTGCTCCGTTCCCACCTGTGCACCTCCATCCCTTTCCCTTTGGTAACTGTTAGTGCACTCTTCTGGTGCCGTTTTTCTTCTTCGGAGGTCTCTTGGTTCTCCTGCACAGGCGAGTGAAATCATTTGATATTTGTGTTTCTCCACCTGCCTGCCTTATTGCACTGAGTATGATGCACTCTCACACCATCCATGTTTCTGCCAATGGTAGGATTTGTTTTCATATGACGGAATAATATTCCAATGTTCATCTACTGGTGGACACTGAGCTTGGCTATTGAGAATAGTGCTGTGGTAATAATAGGGATGCACGTGTCGCTTTTAAACTGGCGGCGGCGGCATTCTCTCATTCATTCATTCATTCATTCATCTATTTATTCTTTTATTTATTTGTCATCAATCTACAATTATGTGGATAACATCATGTTGAGTACACTCCCCCCATCACCAACGTAGCAAAGGTTAAGGGACTAGGGAGGCTGGTTGTGAAGGACGGGAGCAGGCTGCTAAGGGGGCATTACGATGAGCTCACATAATGTGGGGGGGAATTCTATGGGGAAGGCAGTATAGTTCAGAGAATTCAACAGTGATTCTGTAGCATGTTACTCTGCTGGTGAACAGTGAGTGTAATGGGGTCTGCGGGGGCAACTGGATGATCTGGGCAGTCCAGTATCCTTAATGTTCCTTATATAATTGTAGATTGGTTATTGAGAATCGTGCTGCCATACATTTAGGGGTGCAGATGTCTTTCTTGAACTGGGCTGCTGCATTCTTTATGTATGTATGTTTGAATGTATGTATGTATGTATGTATTCATCCTTCCATGCATCCATTCATTCATGCATTCTTTTATCTGTCTACCTATCTCTCTGTGTATCTTTGTGTCATTAATACACAATTAGATGAGTAACATGATGTTTACTAGACTCCTCCCATCACGCACGTGCCCCGAGATACCCCATTGGAGTCACAGTCCATGAGCATAGTAAGATACTGTTGAAGCCCTACTTGTCTTTTCTGTGTTTTGCAGCCCTGCCTGTGACCCCCGCTCCCACATTATATATTCTTATTCTAATGTGTCCTTACTTCCCCCCTCCCTAATCCCTCCATGCCCACCCATTCACCTCAGTTTCTTTCCCTCTGTTAACTTTTAGTCCATTCATGGGTTTTCTGAGACTGCTGCTGTTTTGTTCTTCAGTTTTTTGTTTGTTCTGAGACTGTAATGATGAGTGATATCATTATACATATATATATATATATTTATATATATATGTCGGTAAGTAACTCTCATGTTTGGTAAGTTGATGCAGCTCTCCACGGGTGGGCAGTGCCCCTCCCCGTGGGTGAAATTTGTGAGCGCATCACTGTTGCCTGGAGATTCCACGATGTCACAGTGGTGCCTCTGTCCTAGAGACATAATGTGTATGCTGAGAGGAGCAGGTGTGATTCCGGTGAGGTGGACACTGACCAACTTGACAGCATCAGGGTAAATGGAATCCAGAGCCAAGGTACTGTGTGTTCCTTTTAATTTTGTTGACACTACTTCACAGTTACATGAACAACATTATGGTTCCTAGACTACCCCCACTGACAAGTCCCCACCACGTAGCCCGTAAGAGTGGCTGTCCTACAGCCCAGGAATATGCCGTAGAAGTGCTGCTGATCATCGCTATGTTATACGGACTTCCCTAAGCACGCCGCCGGGCCGCAGCCTGTGTGCCACTCGTACTGCCCCATTTTCCCTCTCTCCCCTCCCTCCTAACCCGTCCTCCTCAGTCCCATTCCCTTTGGTAACCGTGAGTCCATTCTTGGGTTCGCTGCGGGTGCTACTGTCCTGTTCTATCACTCCCTTTCTTCTTTCCGGTAGTCCCCAGGTGAGCGAAATCAGTTGACACTTGTCTTTCTCTGCGTGGCTTATTTCGCTGAGCATGATACCCGCTACCTCCCTCCATGTTGTTGCACATGGTAGGATTGGTTTCTTCATATGGCAGAATAATATTCCACTGTTCATCCTCTGATAGACACTTACCTTTGCAGTTATGGATAGTGCTTGATAATCATACGGGTTCAGAGGTCTTTTTTAATCTGGGCTGCTGTATTCTAGTGGTTATTTTTGTATGTATGGATGTGTGAATGTATTTAGTTAGTCAATTACTCACTTAGATATCTGTTATTTATTTATTTATTTATCATTAGTCTACATCGACGTGAGTCACATGTGGTTGACTAAACTGCCCCCCACAACGAAATGCCCCCAGATACCTCATTGCAGTCACGGTCCATGAGCATAGTAAGATGCTGTAGAATCCCACGTTGTCTTCTCTGCATTGTACGTCCCTCCCCATGCCCCCCTTCCACTTTATGCATGCCAAAGGTAATGTGCACATTGTCCCCCGCTCCCCCTGACTTACTGCTCCGTTCCCACCTGTGCACCTCCATCCCTTTCCCTTTGGTAACTGTTAGTGCACTCTTCTGGTGCCGTTTTTCTTCTTCGGAGGTCTCTTGGTTCTCCTGCACAGGCGAGTGAAATCATTTGATATTTGTGTTTCTCCACCTGCCTGCCTTATTGCACTGAGTATGATGCACTCTCACACCATCCATGTTTCTGCCAATGGTAGGATTTGTTTTCATATGACGGAATAATATTCCAATGTTCATCTACTGGTGGACACTGAGCTTGGCTATTGAGAATAGTGCTGTGGTAATCATAGGGATGCACGTGTCGCTTTTAAACTGGCGGCGGCATTCTCTCATTCATTCATTCATTCATTCATCTATTTATTCTTTTATTTATTTGTCATCAATCTACAATTATGTGGATAACATCATGTTGAGTACACTCCCCCCATCACCAACGTAGCAAAGGTTAAGGGACTAGGGAGGCTGGTTGTGAAGGACGGGAGCAGGCTGCTAAGGGGGCATTACGATGAGTTCACATAATGTGGGGGGGAATTCTATGGGGAAGGCAGTATAGTTCAGAGAATTCAAGCAGTGATTCTGTAGCATGTTACTCTGCTGGTGAACAGTGAGTGTAATGGGGACTGCGGGGGCGACTGGATGATCTGGGCAGTCCAGTATCCTTAATGTTCCTTATATAATTGTAGATTGGTTATTGAGAATCGTGCTGCCATACATTTAGGGGTGCAGATGTCTTTCTTGAACTGGGCTGCTGCATTCTTTATGTATGTATGTTTGAATGTATGTATGTATGTATGTATTCATCCTTCCATGCATCCATTCATTCATGCATTCTTTTATCTGTCTACCTATCTCTCTGTGTATCTTTGTGTCATTAATACACAATTACATGAGTAACATGATGTTTACTAGACTCCTCCCATCACGCACGTGCCCCGAGATACCCCATTGCAGTCACAGTCCATGAGCATAGTAAGATACTGTAGAAGCCCTACTTGTCTTTTCTGGGTTTTGCAGCCCTGCCTGTGACCCCCGCTCCCACATTATATATTCTTATTCTAATGTGTCCTTACTTCCCCCCTCCCTAATCCCTCCATGCCCACCCATTCACCTCAGTCTCTTTCCCTCTGTTAACTTTTAGTCCATTCATGGGTTTTCTGAGACTGCTGCTGTTTTGTTCTTCAGTTTTTTGTTTGTGCTGAGACTGTAATGATGAGTGATATCATTATACATATATATATATATATATATATACATACATATGTAGGTAAGTAACTCTAATGTTTGGTAAGATGATGCAGCTCTCCACGGCTGGGCAGTGCCCCTCCCCGTGGGTGAAGTTTGTGAGCGCATCACTGTTGCCTGGAGATTCCACGATGTCACAGTGGTGCCTCTGTCCTAGAGACATAATGTGTATGCTGAGAGGAGCAGGTGTGATTCCGGTGAGGTGGACACTGACCAACTTGACAGCATCAGGGTAAATGGAATCCAGAGCCAAGGTACTGTGTGTTCCTTTTAATTTTGTTGACACTACTTCACAGTTACATGAACAACATTATGGTTCCTAGACTACCCCCACTGTCAAGTCCCCACCACTCAGCCCGTAAGAGTGGCTGTCCAACAGCCCAGGAATATGCCGTAGAAGTGCTGCTGATCATCGCTATGTTATACGGACTTACCTAAGCACGCCGCCGGGCCGCAGCCTGTGTGCCACTCGTACTGCCCCATTTTCCCTCTCTCCCCTCCCTCCTAACCCGTCCTCCTCAGTCCCATTCCCTTTGGTAACCGTGAGTCCATTCTTGGGTTCGCTGCGGGTGCTACTGTCCTGTTCTATCACTCCCTTTCTTCTTTCCGGTAGTCCCCAGGTGAGCGAAATCAGTTGACACTTGTCTTTCTCTGCGTGGCTTATTTCGCTGAGCATGATACCCGCTACCTCCCTCCATGTTGTTGCACATGGTAGGATTGGTTTCTTCATATGGCAGAATAATATTCCACTGTTCATCCTCTGATAGACACTTACCTTTGCAGTTATGGATAGTGCTTGATAATCATACGGGTTCAGAGGTCTTTTTTAAACTGGGCTGCTGTATTCTAGTGGTTATTTTTGTATGTATGGATGTGTGAATGTATTTAGTTAGTCAATTACTCACTTAGATATCTGTTATTTATTTATTTATTTATCATTAGTCTACATCGACGTGAGTCACATGTGGTTGACTAAACTGCCCCCCACAACGAAATGCCCCCAGATACCTCATTGCAGTCACGGTCCATGAGCATAGTAAGATGCTGTAGAATCCCTTGTCTTCTCTGCATTGTACGTCCCTCCCCATGCCCCCCTTCCACTTTATGCATGCCAAAGGTAATGTGCACATTGTCCCCCGCTCCCCCTGACTTACTGCTCCGTTCCCACCTGTGCACCTCCATCCCTTTCCCTTTGGTAACTGTTAGTGCACTCTTCTGGTGCCGTTTTTCTTCTTCGGAGGTCTCTTGGTTCTCCTGCACAGGCGAGTGAAATCATTTGATATTTGTGTTTCTCCACCTGCCTGCCTTATTGCACTGAGTATGATGCACTCTCACACCATCCATGTTTCTGCCAATGGTAGGATTTGTTTTCATATGACGGAATAATATTCCAATGTTCATCTACTGGTGGACACTGAGCTTGGCTATTGAGAATAGTGCTGTGGTAATCATAGGGATGCACGTGTCGCTTTTAAACTGGCGGCGGCGGCATTCTCTCATTCATTCATTCATTCATTCATCTATTTATTCTTTTATTTATTTGTCATCAATCTACAATTATGTGGATAACATCATGTTGAGTACACTCCCCCCATCACCAACGTAGCAAAGGTTAAGGGACTAGGGAGGCTGGTTGTGAAGGACGGGAGCAGGCTGCTAAGGGGGCATTACGATGAGCTCACATAATGTGGGGGGGAATTCTATGGGGAAGGCAGTATAGTTCAGAGAATTCAACAGTGATTCTGTAGCATGTTACTCTGCTGGTGAACAGTGAGTGTAATGGGGTCTGCGGGGGCAACTGGATGATCTGGGCAGTCCAGTATCCTTAATGTTCCTTATATAATTGTAGATTGGTTATTGAGAATCGTGCTGCCATACATTTAGGGGTGCAGATGTCTTTCTTGAACTGGGCTGCTGCATTCTTTATGTATGTATGTTTGAATGTATGTATGTATGTATGTATTCATCCTTCCATGCATCCATTCATTCATGCATTCTTTTATCTGTCTACCTATCTCTCTGTGTATCTTTGTGTCATTAATACACAATTAGATGAGTAACATGATGTTTACTAGACTCCTCCCATCACGCACGTGCCCCGAGATACCCCATTGCAGTCACAGTCCATGAGCATAGTAAGATACTGTTGAAGCCCTACTTGTCTTTTCTGTGTTTTGCAGCCCTGCCTGTGACCCCCGCTCCCACATTATATATTCTTATTCTAATGTGTCCTTACTTCCTCCCTCCCTAATCCCTCCATGCCCACCCATTCACCTCAGTTTCTTTCCCTCTGTTAACTTTTAGTCCATTCATGGGTTTTCTGAGACTGCTGCTGTTTTGTTCTTCAGTTTTTTGTTTGTTCTGAGACTGTAATGATGAGTGATATCATTATACATATATATATATATATTTATATATATATGTCGGTAAGTAACTCTCATGTTTGGTAAGTTGATGCAGCTCTCCACGGGTGGGCAGTGCCCCTCCCCGTGGGTGAAGTTTGTGAGCGCATCACTGTTTCCTGGAGATTCCACGATGTCACAGTGGTGCCTCTGTCCTAGAGACATAATGTGTATGCTGAGAGGAGCAGGTGTGATTCCGGTGAGGTGGACACTGACCAACTTGACAGCATCAGGGTAAATGGAATCCAGAGCCAAGGTACTGTGTGTTCCTTTTAATTTTGTTGACACTACTTCACAGTTACATGAACAACATTATGGTTCCTAGACTACCCCCACTGACAAGTCCCCACCACGTAGCCCGTAAGAGTGGCTGTCCTACAGCCCAGGAATATGCCGTAGAAGTGCTGCTGATCATCGCTATGTTATACGGACTTACCTAAGCACGCCGCCGGGCCGCAGCCTGTGTGCCACTCGTACTGCCCCATTTTCCCTCTCTCCCCTCCCTCCTAACCCGTCCTCCTCAGTCCCATTCCCTTTGGTAACCGTGAGTCCATTCTTGGGTTCGCTGCGGGTGCTACTGTCCTGTTCTATCACTCCCTTTCTTCTTTCCGGTAGTCCCCAGGTGAGCGAAATCAGTTGACACTTGTCTTTCTCTGCGTGGCTTATTTCGCTGAGCATGATACCCGCTACCTCCCTCCATGTTGTTGCACATGGTAGGATTGGTTTCTTCATATGGCAGAATAATATTCCACTGTTCATCCTCTGATAGACACTTACCTTTGCAGTTATGGATAGTGCTTGATAATCATACGGGTTCAGAGGTCTTTTTTAAACTGGGCTGCTGTATTCTAGTGGTTATTTTTGTATGTATGGATGTGTGAATGTATTTAGTTAGTCAATTACTCACTTAGATATCTGTTATTTATTTATTTATTTATCATTAGTCTACATCGACGTGAGTCACATGTGGTTGACTAAACTGCCCCCCACAACGAAATGCCCCCAGATACCTCATTGCAGTCACGGTCCATGAGCATAGTAAGATGCTGTAGAATCCCACGTTGTCTTCTCTGCATTGTACGTCCCTCCCCATGCCCCCCTTCCACTTTATGCATGCCAAAGGTAATGTGCACATTGTCCCCCGCTCCCCCTGACTTACTGCTCCGTTCCCACCTGTGCACCTCCATCCCTTTCCCTTTGGTAACTGTTAGTGCACTCTTCTGGTGCCGTTTTTCTTCTTCGGAGGTCTCTTGGTTCTCCTGCACAGGCGAGTGAAATCATTTGATATTTGTGTTTCTCCACCTGCCTGCCTTATTGCACTGAGTATGATGCACTCTCACACCATCCATGTTTCTGCCAATGGTAGGATTTGTTTTCATATGACGGAATAATATTCCAATGTTCATCTACTGGTGGACACTGAGCTTGGCTATTGAGAATAGTGCTGTGGTAATCATAGGAATGCACGTGTCGCTTTTAAACTGGCGGCGGCGGCATTCTCTCATTCATTCATTCATTCATTCATCTATTTATTCTTTTATTTATTTGTCATCAATCTACAATTATGTGGATAACATCATGTTGAGTACACTCCCCCCATCACCAACGTAGCAAAGGTTAAGGGACTAGGGAGGCTGGTTGTGAAGGACGGGAGCAGGCTGCTAAGGGGGCATTACGATGAGCTCACATAATGTGGGGGGGAATTCTATGGGGAAGGCAGTATAGTTCAGAGAATTCAACAGTGATTCTGTAGCATGTTACTCTGCTGGTGAACAGTGAGTGTAATGGGGTCTGCGGGGGCAACTGGATGATCTGGGCAGTCCAGTATCCTTAATGTTCCTTATATAATTGTAGATTGGTTATTGAGAATCGTGCTGCCATACATTTAGGGGTGCAGATGTCTTTCTTGAACTGGGCTGCTGCATTCTTTATGTATGTATGTTTGAATGTATGTATGTATGTATGTATTCATCCTTCCATGCATCCATTCATTCATGCATTCTTTTATCTGTCTACCTATCTCTCTGTGTATCTTTGTGTCATTAATACACAATTAGATGAGTAACATGATGTTTACTAGACTCCTCCCATCACGCACGTGCCCCGAGATACCCC
This sequence comes from Manis pentadactyla, assembly GCF_030020395.1. Lineage (NCBI taxonomy): Eukaryota > Metazoa > Chordata > Mammalia > Pholidota > Manidae > Manis > Manis pentadactyla. The sequence continues at coordinate 93,046,715 of NC_080024.1, read as the reverse complement.
ATTGCAGTCACAGTCCATGAGCATAGTAAGATACTGTTGAAGCCCTACTTGTCTTTTCTGTGTTTTGCAGCCCTGCCTGTGACCCCCGCTCCCACATTATATATTCTTATTCTAATGTGTCCTTACTTCCCCCCTCCCTAATCCCTCCATGCCCACCCATTCACCTCAGTTTCTTTCCCTCTGTTAACTTTTAGTCCATTCATGGGTTTTCTGAGACTGCTGCTGTTTTGTTCTTCAGTTTTTTGTTTGTTCTGAGACTGTAATGATGAGTGATATCATTATACATATATATATATATATTTATATATATATGTCGGTAAGTAACTCTCATGTTTGGTAAGTTGATGCAGCTCTCCACGGGTGGGCAGTGCCCCTCCCCGTGGGTGAAATTTGTGAGCGCATCACTGTTGCCTGGAGATTCCACGATGTCACAGTGGTGCCTCTGTCCTAGAGACATAATGTGTATGCTGAGAGGAGCAGGTGTGATTCCGGTGAGGTGGACACTGACCAACTTGACAGCATCAGGGTAAATGGAATCCAGAGCCAAGGTACTGTGTGTTCCTTTTAATTTTGTTGACACTACTTCACAGTTACATGAACAACATTATGGTTCCTAGACTACCCCCACTGACAAGTCCCCACCACGTAGCCCGTAAGAGTGGCTGTCCTACAGCCCAGGAATATGCCGTAGAAGTGCTGCTGATCATCGCTATGTTATACGGACTTCCCTAAGCACGCCGCCGGGCCGCAGCCTGTGTGCCACTCGTACTGCCCCATTTTCCCTCTCTCCCCTCCCTCCTAACCCGTCCTCCTCAGTCCCATTCCCTTTGGTAACCGTGAGTCCATTCTTGGGTTCGCTGCGGGTGCTACTGTCCTGTTCTATCACTCCCTTTCTTCTTTCCGGTAGTCCCCAGGTGAGCGAAATCAGTTGACACTTGTCTTTCTCTGCGTGGCTTATTTCGCTGAGCATGATACCCGCTACCTCCCTCCATGTTGTTGCACATGGTAGGATTGGTTTCTTCATATGGCAGAATAATATTCCACTGTTCATCCTCTGATAGACACTTACCTTTGCAGTTATGGATAGTGCTTGATAATCATACGGGTTCAGAGGTCTTTTTTAATCTGGGCTGCTGTATTCTAGTGGTTATTTTTGTATGTATGGATGTGTGAATGTATTTAGTTAGTCAATTACTCACTTAGATATCTGTTATTTATTTATTTATTTATCATTAGTCTACATCGACGTGAGTCACATGTGGTTGACTAAACTGCCCCCCACAACGAAATGCCCCCAGATACCTCATTGCAGTCACGGTCCATGAGCATAGTAAGATGCTGTAGAATCCCACGTTGTCTTCTCTGCATTGTACGTCCCTCCCCATGCCCCCCTTCCACTTTATGCATGCCAAAGGTAATGTGCACATTGTCCCCCGCTCCCCCTGACTTACTGCTCCGTTCCCACCTGTGCACCTCCATCCCTTTCCCTTTGGTAACTGTTAGTGCACTCTTCTGGTGCCGTTTTTCTTCTTCGGAGGTCTCTTGGTTCTCCTGCACAGGCGAGTGAAATCATTTGATATTTGTGTTTCTCCACCTGCCTGCCTTATTGCACTGAGTATGATGCACTCTCACACCATCCATGTTTCTGCCAATGGTAGGATTTGTTTTCATATGACGGAATAATATTCCAATGTTCATCTACTGGTGGACACTGAGCTTGGCTATTGAGAATAGTGCTGTGGTAATCATAGGGATGCACGTGTCGCTTTTAAACTGGCGGCGGCGGCATTCTCTCATTCATTCATTCATTCATTCATCTATTTATTCTTTTATTTATTTGTCATCAATCTACAATTATGTGGATAACATCATGTTGAGTACACTCCCCCCATCACCAACGTAGCAAAGGTTAAGGGACTAGGGAGGCTGGTTGTGAAGGACGGGAGCAGGCTGCTAAGGGGGCATTACGATGAGCTCACATAATGTGGGGGGGAATTCTATGGGGAAGGCAGTATAGTTCAGAGAATTCAACAGTGATTCTGTAGCATGTTACTCTGCTGGTGAACAGTGAGTGTAATGGGGTCTGCGGGGGCAACTGGATGATCTGGGCAGTCCAGTATCCTTAATGTTCCTTATATAATTGTAGATTGGTTATTGAGAATCGTGCTGCCATACATTTAGGGGTGCAGATGTCTTTCTTGAACTGGGCTGCTGCATTCTTTATGTATGTATGTTTGAATGTATGTATGTATGTATGTATTCATCCTTCCATGCATCCATTCATTCATGCATTCTTTTATCTGTCTACCTATCTCTCTGTGTATCTTTGTGTCATTAATACACAATTAGATGAGTAACATGATGTTTACTAGACTCCTCCCATCACGCACGTGCCCCGAGATACCCCATTGCAGTCACAGTCCATGAGCATAGTAAGATACTGTTGAAGCCCTACTTGTCTTTTCTGTGTTTTGCAGCCCTGCCTGTGACCCCCGCTCCCACATTATATATTCTTATTCTAATGTGTCCTTACTTCCCCCCTCCCTAATCCCTCCATGCCCACCCATTCACCTCAGTTTCTTTCCCTCTGTTAACTTTTAGTCCATTCATGGGTTTTCTGAGACTGCTGCTGTTTTGTTCTTCAGTTTTTTGTTTGTTCTGAGACTGTAATGATGAGTGATATCATTATACATATATATATATATATTTATATATATATGTCGGTAAGTAACTCTCATGTTTGGTAAGTTGATGCAGCTCTCCACGGGTGGGCAGTGCCCCTCCCCGTGGGTGAAGTTTGTGAGCGCATCACTGTTGCCTGGAGATTCCACGATGTCACAGTGGTGCCTCTGTCCTAGAGATATAATGTGTATGCTGAGAGGAGCAGGTGTGATTCCGGTGAGGTGGACACTGACCAACTTGACAGCATCAGGGTAAATGGAATCCAGAGCCAAGGTACTGTGTGTTCCTTTTAATTTTGTTGACACTACTTCACAGTTACATGAACAACATTATGGTTCCTAGACTACCCCCACTGACAAGTCCCCACCACGTAGCCCGTAAGAGTGGCTGTCCTACAGCCCAGGAATATGCCGTAGAAGTGCTGCTGATCATCGCTATGTTATACGGACTTACCTAAGCACGCCGCCGGGCCGCAGCCTGTGTGCCACTCGTACTGCCCCATTTTCCCTCTCTCCCCTCCCTCCTAACCCGTCCTCCTCAGTCCCATTCCCTTTGGTAACCGTGAGTCCATTCTTGGGTTCGCTGCGGGTGCTACTGTCCTGTTCTATCACTCCCTTTCTTCTTTCCGGTAGTCCCCAGGTGAGCGAAATCAGTTGACACTTGTCTTTCTCTGCGTGGCTTATTTCGCTGAGCATGATACCCGCTACCTCCCTCCATGTTGTTGCACATGGTAGGATTGGTTTCTTCATATGGCAGAATAATATTCCACTGTTCATCCTCTGATAGACACTTACCTTTGCAGTTATGGATAGTGCTTGATAATCATACGGGTTCAGAGGTCTTTTTTAAACTGGGCTGCTGTATTCTAGTGGTTATTTTTGTATGTATGGATGTGTGAATGTATTTAGTTAGTCAATTACTCACTTAGATATCTGTTATTTATTTATTTATTTATCATTAGTCTACATCGACGTGAGTCACATGTGGTTGACTAAACTGCCCCCCACAACGAAATGCCCCCAGATACCTCATTGCAGTCACGGTCCATGAGCATAGTAAGATGCTGTAGAATCCCTTGTTGTCTTCTCTGCATTGTACGTCCCTCCCCATGCCCCCCTTCCACTTTATGCATGCCAAAGGTAATGTGCACATTGTCCCCCGCTCCCCCTGACTTACTCCTCCGTTCCCACCTGTGCACCTCCATCCCTTTCCCTTTGGTAACTGTTAGTGCACTCTTCTGGTGCCGTTTTTCTTCTTCGGAGGTCTCTTGGTTCTCCTGCACAGGCGAGTGAAATCATTTGATATTTGTGTTTCTCCACCTGCCTGCCTTATTGCACTGAGTATGATGCACTCTCACACCATCCATGTTTCTCCCAATGGTAGGATTTGTTTTCATATGACGGAATAATATTCCAATGTTCATCTACTGGTGGACACTGAGCTTGGCTATTGAGAATAGTGCTGTGGTAATCATAGGGATGCACGTGTCGCTTTTAAACTGGCGGCGGCATTCTCTCATTCATTCATTCATTCATTCATCTATTTATTCTTTTATTTATTTGTCATCAATCTACAATTATGTGGATAACATCATGTTGAGTACACTCCCCCCATCACCAACGTAGCAAAGGTTAAGGGACTAGGGAGGCTGGTTGTGAAGGACGGGAGCAGGCTGCTAAGGGGGCATTACGATGAGCTCACATAATGTGGGGGGGAATTCTATGGGGAAGGCAGTATAGTTCAGAGAATTCAAGCAGTGATTCTGTAGCATGTTACTCTGCTGGTGAACAGTGAGTGTAATGGGGTCTGCGGGGGCGACTGGATGATCTGGGCAGTCCAGTATCCTTAATGTTCCTTATATAATTGTAGATTGGTTATTGAGAATCGTGCTGCCATACATTTAGGGGTGCAGATGTCTTTCTTGAACTGGGCTGCTGCATTCTTTATGTATGTATGTTTGAATGTATGTATGTATGTATGTATTCATCCTTCCATGCATCCATTCATTCATGCATTCTTTTATCTGTCTACCTATCTCTCTGTGTATCTTTGTGTCATTAATACACAATTAGATGAGTAACATGATGTTTACTAGACTCCTCCCATCACGCACGTGCCCCGAGATACCCCATTGCAGTCACAGTCCATGAGCATAGTAAGATACTGTAGAAGCCCTACTTGTCTTTTCTGGGTTTTGCAGCCCTGCCTGTGACCCCCGCTCCCACATTATATATTCTTATTCTAATGTGTCCTTACTTCCCCCCTCCCTAATCCCTCCATGCCCACCCATTCACCTCAGTCTCTTTCCCTCTGTTAACTTTTAGTCCATTCATGGGTTTTCTGAGACTGCTGCTGTTTTGTTCTTCAGTTTTTTGTTTGTTCTGAGACTGTAATGATGAGTGATATCATTATACATATATATATATATATTTATATATATATGTAGGTAAGTAACTCTAATGTTTGGTAAGATGATGCAGCTCTCCACGGCTGGGCAGTGCCCCTCCCCGTGGGTGAAGTTTGTGAGCGCATCACTGTTGCCTGGAGATTCCACGATGTCACAGTGGTGCCTCTGTCCTAGAGACATAATGTGTATGCTGAGAGGAGCAGGTGTGATTCCGGTGAGGTGGACACTGACCAACTTGACAGCATCAGGGTAAATGGAATCCAGAGCCAAGGTACTGTGTGTTCCTTTTAATTTTGTTGACACTACTTCACAGTTACATGAACAACATTATGGTTCCTAGACTACCCCCACTGTCAAGTCCCCACCACGTAGCCCGTAAGAGTGGCTGTCCAACAGCCCAGGAATATGCCGTAGAAGTGCTGCTGATCATCGCTATGTTATACGGACTTCCCTAAGCACGCCGCCGGGCCGCAGCCTGTGTGCCACTCGTACTGCCCCATTTTCCCTCTCTCCCCTCCCTCCTAACCCGTCCTCCTCAGTCCCATTCCCTTTGGTAACCGTGAGTCCATTCTTGGGTTCGCTGCGGGTGCTACTGTCCTGTTCTATCACTCCCTTTCTTATTTCCGGTAGTCCCCAGGTGAGCGAAATCAGTTGACACTTGTCTTTCTCTGCGTGGCTTATTTCGCTGAGCATGATACCCGCTACCTCCCTCCATGTTGTTGCACATGGTAGGATTGGTTTCTTCATATGGCAGAATAATATTCCACTGTTCATCCTCTGATAGACACTTACCTTTGTAGTTATGGATAGTGCTTGATAATCATACGGGTTCAGAGGTCTTTTTTAAACTGGGCTGCTGTATTCTAGTGGTTATTTTTGTATGTATGGATGTGTGAATGTATTTAGTTAGTCAATTACTCACTTAGATATCTGTTATTTATTTATTTATTTATCATTAGTCTACGTCGACGTGAGTCACATGTGGTTGACTAAACTGCCCCCCACAACGAAATGCCCCCAGATACCTCATTGCAGTCACGGTCCATGAGCATAGTAAGATGCTGTAGAATCCCACGTTGTCTTCTCTGCATTGTACGTCCCTCCCCATGCCCCCCTTCCACTTTATGCATGCCAAAGGTAATGTGCACATTGTCCCCCGCTCCCCCTGACTTACTGCTCCGTTCCCACCTGTGCACCTCCATCCCTTTCCCTTTGGTAACTGTTAGTGCACTCTTCTGGTGCCGTTTTTCTTCTTCGGAGGTCTCTTGGTTCTCCTGCACAGGCGAGTGAAATCATTTGATATTTGTGTTTCTCCACCTGCCTGCCTTATTGCACTGAGTATGATGCACTCTCACACCATCCATGTTTCTGCCAATGGTAGGATTTGTTTTCATATGACGGAATAATATTCCAATGTTCATCTACTGGTGGACACTGAGCTTGGCTATTGAGAATAGTGCTGTGGTAATCATAGGGATGCACGTGTCGCTTTTAAACTGGCGGCGGCGGCATTCTCTCATTCATTCATTCATTCATTCATCTATTTATTCTTTTATTTATTTGTCATCAATCTACAATTATGTGGATAACATCATGTTGAGTACACTCCCCCCATCACCAACGTAGCAAAGGTTAAGGGACTAGGGAGGCTGGTTGTGAAGGACGGGAGCAGGCTGCTAAGGGGGCATTACGATGAGCTCACATAATGTGGGGGGGAATTCTATGGGGAAGGCAGTATAGTTCAGAGAATTCAACAGTGATTCTGTAGCATGTTACTCTGCTGGTGAACAGTGAGTGTAATGGGGTCTGCGGGGGCAACTGGATGATCTGGGCAGTCCAGTATCCTTAATGTTCCTTATATAATTGTAGATTGGTTATTGAGAATCGTGCTGCCATACATTTAGGGGTGCAGATGTCTTTCTTGAACTGGGCTGCTGCATTCTTTATGTATGTATGTTTGAATGTATGTATGTATGTATGTATTCATCCTTCCATGCATCCATTCATTCATGCATTCTTTTATCTGTCTACCTATCTCTCTGTGTATCTTTGTGTCATTAATACACAATTAGATGAGTAACATGATGTTTACTAGACTCCTCCCATCACGCACGTGCCCCGAGATACCCCATTGCAGTCACAGTCCATGAGCATAGTAAGATACTGTTGAAGCCCTACTTGTCTTTTCTGTGTTTTGCAGCCCTGCCTGTGACCCCCGCTCCCACATTATATATTCTTATTCTAATGTGTCCTTACTTCCCCCCTCCCTAATCCCTCCATGCCCACCCATTCACCTCAGTTTCTTTCCCTCTGTTAACTTTTAGTCCATTCATGGGTTTTCTGAGACTGCTGCTGTTTTGTTCTTCAGTTTTTTGTTTGTTCTGAGACTGTAATGATGAGTGATATCATTATACATATATATATATATATTTATATATATATGTCGGTAAGTAACTCTCATGTTTGGTAAGTTGATGCAGCTCTCCACAGGTGGGCAGTGCCCCTCCCCGTGGGTGAAGTTTGTGAGCGCATCACTGTTGCCTGGAGATTCCACGATGTCACAGTGGTGCCTCTGTCCTAGAGACATAATGTGTATGCTGAGAGGAGCAGGTGTGATTCCGGTGAGGTGGACACTGACCAACTTGACAGCATCAGGGTAAATGGAATCCAGAGCCAAGGTACTGTGTGTTCCTTTTAATTTTGTTGACACTACTTCACAGTTACATGAACAACATTATGGTTCCTAGACTACCCCCACTGACAAGTCCCCACCACGTAGCCCGTAAGAGTGGCTGTCCTACAGCCCAGGAATATGCCGTAGAAGTGCTGCTGATCATCGCTATGTTATACGGACTTCCCTAAGCACGCCGCCGGGCCGCAGCCTGTGTGCCACTCGTACTGCCCCATTTTCCCTCTCTCCCCTCCCTCCTAACCCGTCCTCCTCAGTCCCATTCCCTTTGGTAACCGTGAGTCCATTCTTGGGTTCGCTGCGGGTGCTACTGTCCTGTTCTATCACTCCCTTTCTTCTTTCCGGTAGTCCCCAGGTGAGCGAAATCAGTTGACACTTGTCTTTCTCTGCGTGGCTTATTTCGCTGAGCATGATACCCGCTACCTCCCTCCATGTTGTTGCACATGGTAGGATTGGTTTCTTCATATGGCAGAATAATATTCCACTGTTCATCCTCTGATAGACACTTACCTTTGCAGTTATGGATAGTGCTTGATAATCATACGGGTTCAGAGGTCTTTTTTAAACTGGGCTGCTGTATTCTAGTGGTTATTTTTGTATGTATGGATGTGTGAATGTATTTAGTTAGTCAATTACTCACTTAGATATCTGTTATTTATTTATTTATTTATCATTAGTCTACATCGACGTGAGTCACATGTGGTTGACTAAACTGCCCCCCACAACGAAATGCCCCCAGATACCTCATTGCAGTCACGGTCCATGAGCATAGTAAGATGCTGTAGAATCCCTTGTTGTCTTCTCTGCATTGTACGTCCCTCCCCATGCCCCCCTTCCACTTTATGCATGCCAAAGGTAATGTGCACATTGTCCCCCGCTCCCCCTGACTTACTGCTCCGTTCCCACCTGTGCACCTCCATCCCTTTCCCTTTGGTAACTGTTAGTGCACTCTTCTGGTGCCGTTTTTCTTCTTCGGAGGTCTCTTGGTTCTCCTGCACAGGCGAGTGAAATCATTTGATATTTGTGTTTCTCCACCTGCCTGCCTTATTGCACTGAGTATGATGCACTCTCACACCATCCATGTTTCTGCCAATGGTAGGATTTGTTTTCATATGACGGAATAATATTCCAATGTTCATCTACTGGTGGACACTGAGCTTGGCTATTGAGAATAGTGCTGTGGTAATCATAGGGATGCACGTGTCGCTTTTAAACTGGCGGCGGCGGCATTCTCTCATTCATTCATTCATTCATTCATCTATTTATTCTTTTATTTATTTGTCATCAATCTACAATTATGTGGATAACATCATGTTGAGTACACTCCCCCCATCACCAACGTAGCAAAGGTTAAGGGACTAGGGAGGCTGGTTGTGAAGGACGGGAGCAGGCTGCTAAGGGGGCATTACGATGAGCTCACATAATGTGGGGGGGAATTCTATGGGGAAGGCAGTATAGTTCAGAGAATTCAACAGTGATTCTGTAGCATGTTACTCTGCTGGTGAACAGTGAGTGTAATGGGGTCTGCGGGGGCAACTGGATGATCTGGGCAGTCCAGTATCCTTAATGTTCCTTATATAATTGTAGATTGGTTATTGAGAATCGTGCTGCCATACATTTAGGGGTGCAGATGTCTTTCTTGAACTGGGCTGCTGCATTCTTTATGTATGTATGTTTGAATGTATGTATGTATGTATGTATTCATCCTTCCATGCATCCATTCATTCATGCATTCTTTTATCTGTCTACCTATCTCTCTGTGTATCTTTGTGTCATTAATACACAATTAGATGAGTAACATGATGTTTACTAGACTCCTCCCATCACGCACGTGCCCCGAGATACCCCATTGCAGTCACAGTCCATGAGCATAGTAAGATACTGTTGAAGCCCTACTTGTCTTTTCTGTGTTTTGCAGCCCTGCCTGTGACCCCCGCTCCCACATTATATATTCTTATTCTAATGTGTCCTTACTTCCCCCCTCCCTAATCCCTCCATGCCCACCCATTCACCTCAGTTTCTTTCCCTCTGTTAACTTTTAGTCCATTCATGGGTTTTCTGAGACTGCTGCTGTTTTGTTCTTCAGTTTTTTGTTTGTTCTGAGACTGTAATGATGAGTGATATCATTATACATATATATATATATATTTATATATATATGTCGGTAAGTAACTCTCATGTTTGGTAAGTTGATGCAGCTCTCCACAGGTGGGCAGTGCCCCTCCCCGTGGGTGAAGTTTGTGAGCGCATCACTGTTGCCTGGAGATTCCACGATGTCACAGTGGTGCCTCTGTCCTAGAGACATAATGTGTATGCTGAGAGGAGCAGGTGTGATTCCGGTGAGGTGGACACTGACCAACTTGACAGCATCAGGGTAAATGGAATCCAGAGCCAAGGTACTGTGTGTTCCTTTTAATTTTGTTGACACTACTTCACAGTTACATGAACAACATTATGGTTCCTAGACTACCCCCACTGACAAGTCCCCACCACGTAGCCCGTAAGAGTGGCTGTCCTACAGCCCAGGAATATGCCGTAGAAGTGCTGCTGATCATCGCTATGTTATACGGACTTCCCTAAGCACGCCGCCGGGCCGCAGCCTGTGTGCCACTCGTACTGCCCCATTTTCCCTCTCTCCCCTCCCTCCTAACCCGTCCTCCTCAGTCCCATTCCCTTTGGTAACCGTGAGTCCATTCTTGGGTTCGCTGCGGGTGCTACTGTCCTGTTCTATCACTCCCTTTCTTCTTTCCGGTAGTCCCCAGGTGAGCGAAATCAGTTGACACTTGTCTTTCTCTGCGTGGCTTATTTCGCTGAGCATGATACCCGCTACCTCCCTCCATGTTGTTGCACATGGTAGGATTGGTTTCTTCATATGGCAGAATAATATTCCACTGTTCATCCTCTGATAGACACTTACCTTTGCAGTTATGGATAGTGCTTGATAATCATACGGGTTCAGAGGTCTTTTTTAAACTGGGCTGCTGTATTCTAGTGGTTATTTTTGTATGTATGGATGTGTGAATGTATTTAGTTAGTCAATTACTCACTTAGATATCTGTTATTTATTTATTTATTTATCATTAGTCTACATCGACGTGAGTCACATGTGGTTGACTAAACTGCCCCCCACAACGAAATGCCCCCAGATACCTCATTGCAGTCACGGTCCATGAGCATAGTAAGATGCTGTAGAATCCCTTGTTGTCTTCTCTGCATTGTACGTCCCTCCCCATGCCCCCCTTCCACTTTATGCATGCCAAAGGTAATGTGCACATTGTCCCCCGCTCCCCCTGACTTACTGCTCCGTTCCCACCTGTGCACCTCCATCCCTTTCCCTTTGGTAACTGTTAGTGCACTCTTCTGGTGCCGTTTTTCTTCTTCGGAGGTCTCTTGGTTCTCCTGCACAGGCGAGTGAAATCATTTGATATTTGTGTTTCTCCACCTGCCTGCCTTATTGCACTGAGTATGATGCACTCTCACACCATCCATGTTTCTGCCAATGGTAGGATTTGTTTTCATATGACGGAATAATATTCCAATGTTCATCTACTGGTGGACACTGAGCTTGGCTATTGAGAATAGTGCTGTGGTAATCATAGGGATGCACGTGTCGCTTTTAAACTGGCGGCGGCGGCATTCTCTCATTCATTCATTCATTCATTCATCTATTTATTCTTTTATTTATTTGTCATCAATCTACAATTATGTGGATAACATCATGTTGAGTACACTCCCCCCATCACCAACGTAGCAAAGGTTAAGGGACTAGGGAGGCTGGTTGTGAAGGACGGGAGCAGGCTGCTAAGGCGGCATTACGATGAGCTCACATAATGTGGGGGGGAATTCTATGGGGAAGGCAGTATAGTTCAGAGAATTCAAGCAGTGATTCTGTAGCATGTTACTCTGCTGGTGAACAGTGAGTGTAATGGGGTCTGCGGGGGCGACTGGATGATCTGGGCAGTCCAGTATCCTTAATGTTCCTTATATAATTGTAGATTGGTTATTGAGAATCGTGCTGCCATACATTTAGGGGTGCAGATGTCTTTCTTGAACTGGGCTGCTGCATTCTTTATGTATGTATGTTTGAATGTATGTATGTATGTATGTATTCATCCTTCCATGCATCCATTCATTCATGCATTCTTTTATCTGTCTACCTATCTCTCTGTGTATCTTTGTGTCATTAATACACAATTAGATGAGTAACATGATGTTTACTAGACTCCTCCCAACACGCACGTGCCCCGAGATACCCCATTGCAGTCACAGTCCATGAGCATAGTAAGATACTGTAGAAGCCCTACTTGTCTTTTCTGGGTTTTGCAGCCCTGCCTGTGACCCCCGCTCCCACATTATATATTCTTATTCTAATGTGTCCTTACTTCCCCCCTCCCTAATCCCTCCATGCCCACCCATTCACCTCAGTCTCTTTCCCTCTGTTAACTTTTAGTCCATTCATGGGTTTTCTGAGACTGCTGCTGTTTTGTTCTTCAGTTTTTTGTTTGTTCTGAGACTGTAATGATGAGTGATATCATTATACATATATATATATATATTTATATATATATGTAGGTAAGTAACTCTAATGTTTGGTAAGATGATGCAGCTCTCCACGGCTGGGCAGTGCCCCTCCCCGTGGGTGAAGTTTGTGAGCGCATCACTGTTGCCTGGAGATTCCACGATGTCACAGTGGTGCCTCTGTCCTAGAGACATAATGTGTATGCTGAGAGGAGCAGGTGTGATTCCGGTGAGGTGGACACTGACCAACTTGACAGCATCAGGGTAAATGGAATCCAGAGCCAAGGTACTGTGTGTTCCTTTTAATTTTGTTGACACTACTTCACAGTTACATGAACAACATTATGGTTCCTAGACTACCCCCACTGTCAAGTCCCCACCACGTAGCCCGTAAGAGTGGCTGTCCAACAGCCCAGGAATATGCCGTAGAAGTGCTGCTGATCATCGCTATGTTATACGGACTTCCCTAAGCACGCCGCCGGGCCGCAGCCTGTGTGCCACTCGTACTGCCCCATTTTCCCTCTCTCCCCTCCCTCCTAACCCGTCCTCCTCAGTCCCATTCCCTTTGGTAACCGTGAGTCCATTCTTGGGTTCGCTGCGGGTGCTACTGTCCTGTTCTATCACTCCCTTTCTTCTTTCCGGTAGTCCCCAGGTGAGCGAAATCAGTTGACACTTGTCTTTCTCTGCGTGGCTTATTTCGCTGAGCATGATACCCGCTACCTCCCTCCATGTTGTTGCACATGGTAGGATTGGTTTCTTCATATGGCAGAATAATATTCCACTGTTCATCCTCTGATAGACACTTACCTTTGCAGTTATGGATAGTGCTTGATAATCATACGGGTTCAGAGGTCTTTTTTAAACTGGGCTGCTGTATTCTAGTGGTTATTTTTGTATGTATGGATGTGTGAATGTATTTAGTTAGTCAATTACTCACTTAGATATCTGTTATTTATTTATTTATTTATCATTAGTCTACATCGACGTGAGTCACATGTGGTTGACTAAACTGCCCCCCACAACGAAATGCCCCCAGATACCTCATTGCAGTCACGGTCCATGAGCATAGTAAGATGCTGTAGAATCCCACGTTGTCTTCTCTGCATTGTACGTCCCTCCCCATGCCCCCCTTCCACTTTATGCATGCCAAAGGTAATGTGCACATTGTCCCCCGCTCCCCCTGACTTACTGCTCCGTTCCCACCTGTGCACCTCCATCCCTTTCCCTTTGGTAACTGTTAGTGCACTCTTCTGGTGCCGTTTTTCTTCTTCGGAGGTCTCTTGGTTCTCCTGCACAGGCGAGTGAAATCATTTGATATTTGTGTTTCTCCACCTGCCTGCCTTATTGCACTGAGTATGATGCACTCTCACACCATCCATGTTTCTGCCAATGGTAGGATTTGTTTTCATATGACGGAATAATATTCCAATGTTCATCTACTGGTGGACACTGAGCTTGGCTATTGAGAATAGTGCTGTGGTAATCATAGGGATGCACGTGTCGCTTTTAAACTGGCGGCGGCGGCATTCTCTCATTCATTCATTCATTCATTCATCTATTTATTCTTTTATTTATTTGTCATCAATCTACAATTATGTGGATAACATCATGTTGAGTACACTCCCCCCATCACCAACGTAGCAAAGGTTAAGGGACTAGGGAGGCTGGTTGTGAAGGACGGGAGCAGGCTGCTAAGGGGGCATTACGATGAGCTCACATAATGTGGGGGGGAATTCTATGGGGAAGGCAGTATAGTTCAGAGAATTCAAGCAGTGATTCTGTAGCATGTTACTCTGCTGGTGAACAGTGAGTGTAATGGGGTCTGCGGGGGCGACTGGATGATCTGGGCAGTCCAGTATCCTTAATGTTCCTTATATAATTGTAGATTGGTTATTGAGAATCGTGCTGCCATACATTTAGGGGTGCAGATGTCTTTCTTGAACTGGGCTGCTGCATTCTTTATGTATGTATGTTTGAATGTATGTATGTATGTATGTATTCATCCTTCCATGCATCCATTCATTCATGCATTCTTTTCTGTCTACCTATCTCTCTGTGTATCTTTGTGTCATTAATACACAATTAGATGAGTAACATGATGTTTACTAGACTCCTCCCATCACGCACGTGCCCCGAGATACCCCATTGCAGTCACAGTCCATGAGCATAGTAAGATACTGTAGAAGCCCTACTTGTCTTTTCTGTGTTTTGCAGCCCTGCCTGTGACCCCCGCTCCCACATTATATATTCTTATTCTAATGTGTCCTTACTTCCCCCCTCCCTAATCCCTCCATGCCCACCCATTCACCTCAGTCTCTTTCCCTCTGTTAACTTTTAGTCCATTCATGGATTTTCTGAGACTGCTGCTGTTTTGTTCTTCAGTTTTTAGTTTGTTCTGAGACTGTAATGATGAGTGATATCATTATACATACATATATATATATATATATATATATATATATATATATGTAGGTAAGTAACTCTAATGTTTGGTAAGATGATGCAGCTCTCCACGGCTGGGCAGTGCCCCTCCCCGTGGGTGAAGTTTGTGAGCGCATCACTGTTGCCTGGAGATTCCACGATGTCACAGTGGTGCCTCTGTCCTAGAGACATAATGTGTATGCTGAGAGGAGCAGGTGTGATTCCAGTGAGGTGGACACTGACCAACTTGACAGCATCAGGGTAAATAGAATCCAGAGCCAAGGTACTG
Organism: Manis pentadactyla; assembly: GCF_030020395.1. NCBI lineage: Eukaryota > Metazoa > Chordata > Mammalia > Pholidota > Manidae > Manis > Manis pentadactyla. The sequence continues at coordinate 93,031,709 of NC_080024.1, read as the reverse complement.
TGTGTTCCTTTTAATTTTGTTGACACTACTTCACAGTTACATGAACAACATTATGGTTCCTAGACTACCCCCACTGTCAAGTCCCCACCACGTAGCCCGTAAGAGTGGCTGTCCAACAGCCCAGGAATATGCCTTAGAAGTGCTGCTGATCATCGCTATGTTATACGGACTTACCTAAGCACGCCGCCGGGCCGCAGCCTGTGTGCCACTCGTACTGCCCCATTTTCCCTCTCTCCCCTCCCTCCTAACCCGTCCTCCTCAGTCCCATTCCCTTTGTTAACCGTGAGTCCATTCTTGGGTTCGCTGCGGGTGCTACTGTCCTGTTCTATCACTCCCTTTCTTATTTCCGGTAGTCCCCAGGTGAGCGAAATCAGTTGACACTTGTCTTTCTCTGCGTGGCTTATTTCGCTGAGCATGATACCCGCTACCTCCCTCCATGTTGTTGCACATGGTAGGATTGGTTTCTTCATATGGCAGAATAATATTCCACTGTTCATCCTCTGATAGACACTTACCTTTGCAGTTATGGATAGTGCTTGATAATCATACGGGTTCAGAGGTCTTTTTTAAACTGGGCTGCTGTATTCTAGTGGTTATTTTTGTATGTATGGATGTGTGAATGTATTTAGTTAGTCAATTTCTCACTTAGATATCTGTTATTTATTTATTTATTTATCATTAGTCTACATCGACGTGAGTCACATGTGGTTGACTAAACTGCCCCCCACAACGAAATGCCCCCAGATACCTCATTGCAGTCACGGTCCATGAGCATAGTAAGATGCTGTAGAATCCCTTGTTGTCTTCTCTGCATTGTACGTCCCTCCCCATGCCCCCCTTCCACTTTATGCATGCCAAAGGTAATGTGCACATTGTCCCCCGCTCCCCCTGACTTACTGCTCCGTTCCCACCTGTGCACCTCCATCCCTTTCCCTTTGGTAACTGTTAGTGCACTCTTCTGGTGCCGTTTTTCTTCTTCGGAGGTCTCTTGGTTCTCCTGCACAGGCGAGTGAAATCATTTGATATTTGTGTTTCTCCACCTGCCTGCCTTATTGCACTGAGTATGATGCACTCTCACACCATCCATGTTTCTGCCAATGGTAGGATTTGTTTTCATATGACGGAATAATATTCCAATGTTCATCTACTGGTGGACACTGAGCTTGGCTATTGAGAATAGTGCTGTGGTAATCATAGGGATGCACGTGTCGCTTTTAAACTGGCGGCGGCATTCTCTCATTCATTCATTCATTCATCTATTTATTCTTTTATTTATTTGTCATCAATCTACAATTATGTGGATAACATCATGTTGAGTACACTCCCCCCATCACCAACGTAGCAAAGGTTAAGGGACTAGGGAGGCTGGTTGTGAAGGACGGGAGCAGGCTGCTAAGGGGGCATTACGATGAGCTCACATAATGTGGGGGGGAATTCTATGGGGAAGGCAGTATAGTTCAGAGAATTCAAGCAGTGATTCTGTAGCATGTTACTCTGCTGGTGAACAGTGAGTGTAATGGGGTCTGCGGGGGCGACTGGATGATCTGGGCAGTCCAGTATCCTTAATGTTCCTTATATAATTGTAGATTGGTTATTGAGAATCGTGCTGCCATACATTTAGGGGTGCAGATGTCTTTCTTGAACTGGGCTGCTGCATTCTTTATGTATGTATGTTTGAATGTATGTATGTATGTATGTATTCATCCTTCCATGCATCCATTCATTCATGCATTCTTTTATCTGTCTACCTATCTCTCTGTGTATCTTTGTGTCATTAATACACAATTAGATGAGTAACATGATGTTTACTAGACTCCTCCCATCACGCACGTGCCCCGAGATACCCCATTGCAGTCACAGTCCATGAGCATAGTAAGATACTGTTGAAGCCCTACTTGTCTTTTCTGGGTTTTGCAGCCCTGCCTGTGACCCCCGCTCCCACATTATATATTCTTATTCTAATGTGTCCTTACTTCCCCCCTCCCTAATCCCTCCATGCCCACCCATTCACCTCAGTCTCTTTCCCTCTGTTAACTTTTAGTCCATTCATGGGTTTTCTGAGACTGCTGCTGTTTTTTCTTCAGTTTTTTGTTTGTGCTGAGACTGTAATGATGAGTGATATCATTATACATATATATATATATTTATATATATATGTAGGTAAGTAACTCTCATGTTTGGTAAGTTGATGCAGCTCTCCACGGGTGGGCAGTGCCCCTCCCCGTGGGTGAAGTTTGTGAGCGCATCACTGTTGCCTGGAGATTCCACGATGTCACAGTGGTGCCTCTGTCCTAGAGACATAATGTGTATGCTGAGAGGAGCAGGTGTGATTCCAGTGAGGTGGACACTGACCAACTTGACAGCATCAGGGTAAATGGAATCCAGAGCCAAGGTACTGTGTGTTCCTTTTAATTTTGTTGACACTACTTCACAGTTACATGAACAACATTATGGTTCCTAGACTACCCCCACTGTCAAGTCCCCACCACGTAGCCCGTAAGAGTGGCTGTCCAACAGCCCAGGAATATGCCGTAGAAGTGCTGCTGATCATCGCTATGTTATACGGACTTACCTAAGCACGCCGCCGGGCCGCAGCCTGTGTGCCACTCGTACTGCCCCATTTTCCCTCTCTCCCCTCCCTCCTAACCCGTCCTCCTCAGTCCCATTCCCTTTGGTAACCGTGAGTCCATTCTTGGGTTCGCTGCGGGTGCTACTGTCCTGTTCTATCACTCCCTTTCTTATTTCCGGTAGTCCCCAGGTGAGCGAAATCAGTTGACACTTGTCTTTCTCTGCGTGGCTTATTTCGCTGAGCATGATACCCGCTACCTCCCTCCATGTTGTTGCACATGGTAGGATTGGTTTCTTCATATGGCAGAATAATATTCCACTGTTCATCCTCTGATAGACACTTACCTTTGCAGTTATGGATAGTGCTTGATAATCATACGGGTTCAGAGGTCTTTTTTAAACTGGGCTGCTGTATTCTAGTGGTTATTTTTGTATGTATGGATGTGTGAATGTATTTAGTTAGTCAATTTCTCACTTAGATATCTGTTATTTATTTATTTATTTATCATTAGTCTACATCGACGTGAGTCACATGTGGTTGACTAAACTGCCCCCCACAACGAAATGCCCCCAGATACCTCATTGCAGTCACGGTCCATGAGCATAGTAAGATGCTGTAGAATCCCTTGTTGTCTTCTCTGCATTGTACGTCCCTCCCCATGCCCCCCTTCCACTTTATGCATGCCAATGGTAATGTGCACATTGTCCCCCGCTCCCCCTGACTTACTGCTCCGTTCCCACCTGTGCACCTCCATCCCTTTCCCTTTGGTAACTGTTAGTGCACTCTTCTGGTGCCGTTTTTCTTCTTCGGAGGTCTCTTGGTTCTCCTGCACAGGCGAGTGAAATCATTTGATATTTGTGTTTCTCCACCTGCCTGCCTTATTGCACTGAGTATGATGCACTCTCACACCATCCATGTTTCTGCCAATGGTAGGATTTGTTTTCATATGACGGAATAATATTCCAATGTTCATCTACTGGTGGACACTGAGCTTGGCTATTGAGAATAGTGCTGTGGTAATCATAGGGATGCACGTGTCGCTTTTAAACTGGCGGCGGCATTCTCTCATTCATTCATTCATTCATTCATCTATTTATTCTTTTATTTATTTGTCATCAATCTACAATTATGTGGATAACATCATGTTGAGTACACTCCCCCCATCACCAACGTAGCAAAGGTTAAGGGACTAGGGAGGCTGGTTGTGAAGGACGGGAGCAGGCTGCTAAGGGGGCATTACGATGAGCTCACATAATGTGGGGGGGAATTCTATGGGGAAGGCAGTATAGTTCAGAGAATTCAAGCAGTGATTCTGTAGCATGTTACTCTGCTGGTGAACAGTGAGTGTAATGGGGTCTGCGGGGGCGACTGGATGATCTGGGCAGTCCAGTATCCTTAATGTTCCTTATATAATTGTAGATTGGTTATTCAGAATCGTGCTGCCATACATTTAGGGGTGCAGATGTCTTTCTTGAACTGGGCTGCTGCATTCTTTATGTATGTATGTTTGAATGTATGTATGTATGTATGTATTCATCCTTCCATGCATCCATTCATTCATGCATTCTTTTATCTGTCTACCTATCTCTCTGTGTATCTTTGTGTCATTAATACACAATTAGATGAGTAACATGATGTTTACTAGACTCCTCCCATCACGCACGTGCCCCGAGATACCCCATTGCAGTCACAGTCCATGAGCATAGTAAGATACTGTAGAAGCCCTACTTGTCTTTTCTGGGTTTTGCAGCCCTGCCTGTGACCCCCGCTCCCACATTATATATTCTTATTCTAATGTGTCCTTACTTCCCCCCTCCCTAATCCCTCCATGCCCACCCATTCACCTCAGTCTCTTTCCCTCTGTTAACTTTTAGTCCATTCATGGGTTTTCTGAGACTGCTGCTGTTTTGTTCTTCAGTTTTTAGTTTGTTCTGAGACTGTAATGATGAGTGATATCATTATACATACATATATATATATATATATATACATACATACATATGTAGGTAAGTAACTCTAATGTTTGGTAAGATGATGCAGCTCTCCACGGCTGGGCAGTGCCCCTCCCCGTGGGTGAAGTTTGTGAGCGCATCACTGTTGCCTGGAGATTCCACGATGTCACAGTGGTGCCTCTGTCCTAGAGACATAATGTGTATGCTGAGAGGAGCAGGTGTGATTCCGGTGAGGTGGACACTGACCAACTTGACAGCATCAGGGTAAATGGAATCCAGAGCCAAGGTACTGTGTGTTCCTTTTAATTTTGTTGACACTACTTCACAGTTACATGAACAACATTATGGTTCCTAGACTACCCCCACTGTCAAGTCCCCACCACGTAGCCCGTAAGAGTGGCTGTCCAACAGCCCAGGAATATGCCGTAGAAGTGCTGCTGATCATCGCTATGTTATACGGACTTACCTAAGCACGCCGCCGGGCCGCAGCCTGTGTGCCACTCGTACTGCCCCATTTTCCCTCTCTCCCCTCCCTCCTAACCCGTCCTCCTCAGTCCCATTCCCTTTGGTAACCGTGAGTCCATTCTTGGGTTCGCTGCGGGTGCTACTGTCCTGTTCTATCACTCCCTTTCTTCTTTCCGGTAGTCCCCAGGTGAGCGAAATCAGTTGACACTTGTCTTTCTCTGCGTGGCTTATTTCGCTGAGCATGATACCCGCTACCTCCCTCCATGTTGTTGCACATGGTAGGATTGGTTTCTTCATATGGCAGAATAATATTCCACTGTTCATCCTCTGATAGACACTTACCTTTGCAGTTATGGATAGTGCTTGATAATCATACGGGTTCAGAGGTCTTTTTTAAACTGGGCTGCTGTATTCTAGTGGTTATTTTTGTATGTATGGATGTGTGAATGTATTTAGTTAGTCAATTACTCACTTAGATATCTGTTATTTATTTATTTATTTATCATTAGTCTACATCGACGTGAGTCACATGTGGTTGACTAAACTGCCCCCCACAACGAAATGCCCCCAGATACCTCATTGCAGTCACGGTCCATGAGCATAGTAAGATGCTGTAGAATCCCACGTTGTCTTCTCTGCATTGTACGTCCCTCCCCATGCCCCCCTTCCACTTTATGCATGCCAAAGGTAATGTGCACATTGTCCCCCGCTCCCCCTGACTTACTGCTCCGTTCCCACCTGTGCACCTCCATCCCTTTCCCTTTGGTAACTGTTAGTGCACTCTTCTGGTGCCGTTTTTCTTCTTCGGAGGTCTCTTGGTTCTCCTGCACAGGCGAGTGAAATCATTTGATATTTGTGTTTCTCCACCTGCCTGCCTTATTGCACTGAGTATGATGCACTCTCACACCATCCATGTTTCTGCCAATGGTAGGATTTGTTTTCATATGACGGAATAATATTCCAATGTTCATCTACTGGTGGACACTGAGCTTGGCTATTGAGAATAGTGCTGTGGTAATCATAGGGATGCACGTGTCGCTTTTAAACTGGCGGCGGCGGCATTCTCTCATTCATTCATTCATTCATTCATCTATTTATTCTTTTATTTATTTGTCATCAATCTACAATTATGTGGATAACATCATGTTGAGTACACTCCCCCCATCACCAACGTAGCAAAGGTTAAGGGACTAGGGAGGCTGGTTGTGAAGGACGGGAGCAGGCTGCTAAGGGGGCATTACGATGAGCTCACATAATGTGGGGGGGAATTCTATGGGGAAGGCAGTATAGTTCAGAGAATTCAACAGTGATTCTGTAGCATGTTACTCTGCTGGTGAACAGTGAGTGTAATGGGGTCTGCGGGGGCAACTGGATGATCTGGGCAGTCCAGTATCCTTAATGTTCCTTATATAATTGTAGATTGGTTATTGAGAATCGTGCTGCCATACATTTAGGGGTGCAGATGTCTTTCTTGAACTGGGCTGCTGCATTCTTTATGTATGTATGTTTGAATGTATGTATGTATGTATGTATTCATCCTTCCATGCATCCATTCATTCATGCATTCTTTTATCTGTCTACCTATCTCTCTGTGTATCTTTGTGTCATTAATACACAATTAGATGAGTAACATGATGTTTACTAGACTCCTCCCATCACGCACGTGCCCCGAGATACCCCATTGCAGTCACAGTCCATGAGCATAGTAAGATACTGTTGAAGCCCTACTTGTCTTTTCTGTGTTTTGCAGCCCTGCCTGTGACCCCCGCTCCCACATTATATATTCTTATTCTAATGTGTCCTTACTTCCCCCCTCCCTAATCCCTCCATGCCCACCCATTCACCTCAGTTTCTTTCCCTCTGTTAACTTTTAGTCCATTCATGGGTTTTCTGAGACTGCTGCTGTTTTGTTCTTCAGTTTTTTGTTTGTTCTGAGACTGTAATGATGAGTGATATCATTATACATATATATATATATATTTATATATATATGTCGGTAAGTAACTCTCATGTTTGGTAAGTTGATGCAGCTCTCCACAGGTGGGCAGTGCCCCTCCCCGTGGGTGAAGTTTGTGAGCGCATCACTGTTGCCTGGAGATTCCACGATGTCACAGTGGTGCCTCTGTCCTAGAGACATAATGTGTATGCTGAGAGGAGCAGGTGTGATTCCGGTGAGGTGGACACTGACCAACTTGACAGCATCAGGGTAAATTTAATCCAGAGCCAAGGTACTGTGTGTTCCTTTTAATTTTGTTGACACTACTTCACAGTTACATGAACAACATTATGGTTCCTAGACTACCCCCACTGACAAGTCCCCACCACGTAGCCCGTAAGAGTGGCTGTCCTACAGCCCAGGAATATGCCGTAGAAGTGCTGCTGATCATCGCTATGTTATACGGACTTCCCTAAGCACGCCGCCGGGCCGCAGCCTGTGTGCCACTCGTACTGCCCCATTTTCCCTCTCTCCCCTCCCTCCTAACCCGTCCTCCTCAGTCCCATTCCCTTTGGTAACCGTGAGTCCATTCTTGGGTTCGCTGCGGGTGCTACTGTCCTGTTCTATCACTCCCTTTCTTCTTTCCGGTAGTCCCCAGGTGAGCGAAATCAGTTGACACTTGTCTTTCTCTGCGTGGCTTATTTCGCTGAGCATGATACCCGCTACCTCCCTCCATGTTGTTGCACATGGTAGGATTGGTTTCTTCATATGGCAGAATAATATTCCACTGTTCATCCTCTGATAGACACTTACCTTTGCAGTTATGGATAGTGCTTGATAATCATACGGGTTCAGAGGTCTTTTTTAAACTGGGCTGCTGTATTCTAGTGGTTATTTTTGTATGTATGGATGTGTGAATGTATTTAGTTAGTCAATTACTCACTTAGATATCTGTTATTTATTTATTTATTTATCATTAGTCTACATCGACGTGAGTCACATGTGGTTGACTAAACTGCCCCCCACAACGAAATGCCCCCAGATACCTCATTGCAGTCACGGTCCATGAGCATAGTAAGATGCTGTAGAATCCCTTGTTGTCTTCTCTGCATTGTACGTCCCTCCCCATGCCCCCCTTCCACTTTATGCATGCCAAAGGTAATGTGCACATTGTCCCCCGCTCCCCCTGACTTACTGCTCCGTTCCCACCTGTGCACCTCCATCCCTTTCCCTTTGGTAACTGTTAGTGCACTCTTCTGGTGCCGTTTTTCTTCTTCGGAGGTCTCTTGGTTCTCCTGCACAGGCGAGTGAAATCATTTGATATTTGTGTTTCTCCACCTGCCTGCCTTATTGCACTGAGTATGATGCACTCTCACACCATCCATGTTTCTGCCAATGGTAGGATTTGTTTTCATATGACGGAATAATATTCCAATGTTCATCTACTGGTGGACACTGAGCTTGGCTATTGAGAATAGTGCTGTGGTAATCATAGGGATGCACGTGTCGCTTTTAAACTGGCGGCGGCGGCATTCTCTCATTCATTCATTCATTCATTCATCTATTTATTCTTTTATTTATTTGTCATCAATCTACAATTATGTGGATAACATCATGTTGAGTACACTCCCCCCATCACCAACGTAGCAAAGGTTAAGGGACTAGGGAGGCTGGTTGTGAAGGACGGGAGCAGGCTGCTAAGGCGGCATTACGATGAGCTCACATAATGTGGGGGGGAATTCTATGGGGAAGGCAGTATAGTTCAGAGAATTCAAGCAGTGATTCTGTAGCATGTTACTCTGCTGGTGAACAGTGAGTGTAATGGGGTCTGCGGGGGCGACTGGATGATCTGGGCAGTCCAGTATCCTTAATGTTCCTTATATAATTGTAGATTGGTTATTGAGAATCGTGCTGCCATACATTTAGGGGTGCAGATGTCTTTCTTGAACTGGGCTGCTGCATTCTTTATGTATGTATGTTTGAATGTATGTATGTATGTATGTATTCATCCTTCCATGCATCCATTCATTCATGCATTCTTTTATCTGTCTACCTATCTCTCTGTGTATCTTTGTGTCATTAATACACAATTAGATGAGTAACATGATGTTTACTAGACTCCTCCCAACACGCACGTGCCCCGAGATACCCCATTGCAGTCACAGTCCATGAGCATAGTAAGATACTGTAGAAGCCCTACTTGTCTTTTCTGGGTTTTGCAGCCCTGCCTGTGACCCCCGCTCCCACATTATATATTCTTATTCTAATGTGTCCTTACTTCCCCCCTCCCTAATCCCTCCATGCCCACCCATTCACCTCAGTCTCTTTCCCTCTGTTAACTTTTAGTCCATTCATGGGTTTTCTGAGACTGCTGCTGTTTTGTTCTTCAGTTTTTTGTTTGTTCTGAGACTGTAATGATGAGTGATATCATTATACATATATATATATATATTTATATATATATGTAGGTAAGTAACTCTAATGTTTGGTAAGATGATGCAGCTCTCCACGGCTGGGCAGTGCCCCTCCCCGTGGGTGAAGTTTGTGAGCGCATCACTGTTGCCTGGAGATTCCACGATGTCACAGTGGTGCCTCTGTCCTAGAGACATAATGTGTATGCTGAGAGGAGCAGGTGTGATTCCGGTGAGGTGGACACTGACCAACTTGACAGCATCAGGGTAAATGGAATCCAGAGCCAAGGTACTGTGTGTTCCTTTTAATTTTGTTGACACTACTTCACAGTTACATGAACAACATTATGGTTCCTAGACTACCCCCACTGTCAAGTCCCCACCACGTAGCCCGTAAGAGTGGCTGTCCAACAGCCCAGGAATATGCCGTAGAAGTGCTGCTGATCATCGCTATGTTATACGGACTTCCCTAAGCACGCCGCCGGGCCGCAGCCTGTGTGCCACTCGTACTGCCCCATTTTCCCTCTCTCCCCTCCCTCCTAACCCGTCCTCCTCAGTCCCATTCCCTTTGGTAACCGTGAGTCCATTCTTGGGTTCGCTGCGGGTGCTACTGTCCTGTTCTATCACTCCCTTTCTTATTTCCGGTAGTCCCCAGGTGAGCGAAATCAGTTGACACTTGTCTTTCTCTGCGTGGCTTATTTCGCTGAGCATGATACCCGCTACCTCCCTCCATGTTGTTGCACATGGTAGGATTGGTTTCTTCATATGGCAGAATAATATTCCACTGTTCATCCTCTGATAGACACTTACCTTTGCAGTTATGGATAGTGCTTGATAATCATACGGGTTCAGAGGTCTTTTTTAAACTGGGCTGCTGTATTCTAGTGGTTATTTTTGTATGTATGGATGTGTGAATGTATTTAGTTAGTCAATTACTCACTTAGATATCTGTTATTTATTTATTTATTTATCATTAGTCTACATCGACGTGAGTCACATGTGGTTGACTAAACTGCCCCCCACAACGAAATGCCCCCAGATACCTCATTGCAGTCACGGTCCATGAGCATAGTAAGATGCTGTAGAATCCCACGTTGTCTTCTCTGCATTGTACGTCCCTCCCCATGCCCCCCTTCCACTTTATGCATGCCAAAGGTAATGTGCACATTGTCCCCCGCTCCCCCTGACTTACTGCTCCGTTCCCACCTGTGCACCTCCATCCCTTTCCCTTTGGTAACTGTTAGTGCACTCTTCTGGTGCCGTTTTTCTTCTTCGGAGGTCTCTTGGTTCTCCTGCACAGGCGAGTGAAATCATTTGATATTTGTGTTTCTCCACCTGCCTGCCTTATTGCACTGAGTATGATGCACTCTCACACCATCCATGTTTCTGCCAATGGTAGGATTTGTTTTCATATGACGGAATAATATTCCAATGTTCATCTACTGGTGGACACTGAGCTTGGCTATTGAGAATAGTGCTGTGGTAATCATAGGGATGCACGTGTCGCTTTTAAACTGGCGGCGGCGGCATTCTCTCATTCATTCATTCATTCATTCATCTATTTATTCTTTTATTTATTTGTCATCAATCTACAATTATGTGGATAACATCATGTTGAGTACACTCCCCCCATCACCAACGTAGCAAAGGTTAAGGGACTAGGGAGGCTGGTTGTGAAGGACGGGAGCAGGCTGCTAAGGGGGCATTACGATGAGCTCACATAATGTGGGGGGGAATTCTATGGGGAAGGCAGTATAGTTCAGAGAATTCAAGCAGTGATTCTGTAGCATGTTACTCTGCTGGTGAACAGTGAGTGTAATGGGGTCTGCGGGGGCGACTGGATGATCTGGGCAGTCCAGTATCCTTAATGTTCCTTATATAATTGTAGATTGGTTATTGAGAATCGTGCTGCCATACATTTAGGGGTGCAGATGTCTTTCTTGAACTGGGCTGCTGCATTCTTTATGTATGTATGTTTGAATGTATGTATGTATGTATGTATTCATCCTTCCATGCATCCATTCATTCATGCATTCTTTTCTGTCTACCTATCTCTCTGTGTATCTTTGTGTCATTAATACACAATTAGATGAGTAACATGATGTTTACTAGACTCCTCCCATCACGCACGTGCCCCGAGATACCCCATTGCAGTCACAGTCCATGAGCATAGTAAGATACTGTAGAAGCCCTACTTGTCTTTTCTGTGTTTTGCAGCCCTGCCTGTGACCCCCGCTCCCACATTATATATTCTTATTCTAATGTGTCCTTACTTCCCCCCTCCCTAATCCCTCCATGCCCACCCATTCACCTCAGTCTCTTTCCCTCTGTTAACTTTTAGTCCATTCATGGATTTTCTGAGACTGCTGCTGTTTTGTTCTTCAGTTTTTAGTTTGTTCTGAGACTGTAATGATGAGTGATATCATTATACATACATATATATATATATATATATATATATATATATATATATGTAGGTAAGTAACTCTAATGTTTGGTAAGATGATGCAGCTCTCCACGGCTGGGCAGTGCCCCTCCCCGTGGGTGAAGTTTGTGAGCGCATCACTGTTGCCTGGAGATTCCACGATGTCACAGTGGTGCCTCTGTCCTAGAGACATAATGTGTATGCTGAGAGGAGCAGGTGTGATTCCAGTGAGGTGGACACTGACCAACTTGACAGCATCAGGGTAAATAGAATCCAGAGCCAAGGTACTGTGTGTTCCTTTTAATTTTGTTGACACTACTTCACAGTTACATGAACAACATTATGGTTCCTAGACTACCCCCACTGTCAAGTCCCCACCACGTAGCCCGTAAGAGTGGCTGTCCAACAGCCCAGGAATATGCCTTAGAAGTGCTGCTGATCATCGCTATGTTATACGGACTTACCTAAGCACGCCGCCGGGCCGCAGCCTGTGTGCCACTCGTACTGCCCCATTTTCCCTCTCTCCCCTCCCTCCTAACCCGTCCTCCTCAGTCCCATTCCCTTTGTTAACCGTGAGTCCATTCTTGGGTTCGCTGCGGGTGCTACTGTCCTGTTCTATCACTCCCTTTCTTATTTCCGGTAGTCCCCAGGTGAGCGAAATCAGTTGACACTTGTCTTTCTCTGCGTGGCTTATTTCGCTGAGCATGATACCCGCTACCTCCCTCCATGTTGTTGCACATGGTAGGATTGGTTTCTTCATATGGCAGAATAATATTCCACTGTTCATCCTCTGATAGACACTTACCTTTGCAGTTATGGATAGTGCTTGATAATCATACGGGTTCAGAGGTCTTTTTTAAACTGGGCTGCTGTATTCTAGTGGTTATTTTTGTATGTATGGATGTGTGAATGTATTTAGTTAGTCAATTTCTCACTTAGATATCTGTTATTTATTTATTTATTTATCATTAGTCTACATCGACGTGAGTCACATGTGGTTGACTAAACTGCCCCCCACAACGAAATGCCCCCAGATACCTCATTGCAGTCACGGTCCATGAGCATAGTAAGATGCTGTAGAATCCCTTGTTGTCTTCTCTGCATTGTACGTCCCTCCCCATGCCCCCCTTCCACTTTATGCATGCCAAAGGTAATGTGCACATTGTCCCCCGCTCCCCCTGACTTACTGCTCCGTTCCCACCTGTGCACCTCCATCCCTTTCCCTTTGGTAACTGTTAGTGCACTCTTCTGGTGCCGTTTTTCTTCTTCGGAGGTCTCTTGGTTCTCCTGCACAGGCGAGTGAAATCATTTGATATTTGTGTTTCTCCACCTGCCTGCCTTATTGCACTGAGTATGATGCACTCTCACACCATCCATGTTTCTGCCAATGGTAGGATTTGTTTTCATATGACGGAATAATATTCCAATGTTCATCTACTGGTGGACACTGAGCTTGGCTATTGAGAATAGTGCTGTGGTAATCATAGGGATGCACGTGTCGCTTTTAAACTGGCGGCGGCATTCTCTCATTCATTCATTCATTCATCTATTTATTCTTTTATTTATTTGTCATCAATCTACAATTATGTGGATAACATCATGTTGAGTACACTCCCCCCATCACCAACGTAGCAAAGGTTAAGGGACTAGGGAGGCTGGTTGTGAAGGACGGGAGCAGGCTGCTAAGGGGGCATTACGATGAGTTCACATAATGTGGGGGGGAATTCTATGGGGAAGGCAGTATAGTTCAGAGAATTCAAGCAGTGATTCTGTAGCATGTTACTCTGCTGGTGAACAGTGAGTGTAATGGGGACTGCGGGGGCGACTGGATGATCTGGGCAGTCCAGTATCCTTAATGTTCCTTATATAATTGTAGATTGGTTATTGAGAATCGTGCTGCCATACATTTAGGGGTGCAGATGTCTTTCTTGAACTGGGCTGCTGCATTCTTTATGTATGTATGTTTGAATGTATGTATGTATGTATGTATTCATCCTTCCATGCATCCATTCATTCATGCATTCTTTTATCTGTCTACCTATCTCTCTGTGTATCTTTGTGTCATTAATACACAATTAGATGAGTAACATGATGTTTACTAGACTCCTCCCATCACGCACGTGCCCCGAGATACCCCATTGCAGTCACAGTCCATGAGCATAGTAAGATACTGTTGAAGCCCTACTTGTCTTTTCTGTGTTTTGCAGCCCTGCCTGTGATCCCCGCTCCCACATTATATATTCTTATTCTAATGTGTCCTTACTTCCCCCCTCCCTAATCCCTCCATGCCCACCCATTCACCTCAGTCTCTTTCCCTCTGTTAACTTTTAGTCCATTCATGGGTTTTCTGAGACTGCTGCTGTTTTTTCTTCAGTTTTTTGTTTGTGCTGAGACTGTAATGATGAGTGATATCATTATACATATATATATATATTTATATATATATGTAGGTAAGTAACTCTCATGTTTGGTAAGTTGATGCAGCTCTCCACGGGTGGGCAGTGCCCCTCCCCGTGGGTGAAGTTTGTGAGCGCATCACTGTTGCCTGGAGATTCCACGATGTCACAGTGGTGCCTCTGTCCTAGAGACATAATGTGTATGCTGAGAGGAGCAGGTGTGATTCCAGTGAGGTGGACACTGACCAACTTGACAGCATCAGGGTAAATGGAATCCAGAGCCAAGGTACTGTGTGTTCCTTTTAATTTTGTTGACACTACTTCACAGTTACATGAACAACATTATGGTTCCTAGACTACCCCCACTGTCAAGTCCCCACCACGTAGCCCGTAAGAGTGGCTGTCCAACAGCCCAGGAATATGCCGTAGAAGTGCTGCTGATCATCGCTATGTTATACGGACTTACCTAAGCACGCCGCCGGGCCGCAGCCTGTGTGCCACTCGTACTGCCCCATTTTCCCTCTCTCCCCTCCCTCCTAACCCGTCCTCCTCAGTCCCATTCCCTTTGGTAACCGTGAGTCCATTCTTGGGTTCGCTGCGGGTGCTACTGTCCTGTTCTATCACTCCCTTTCTTATTTCCGGTAGTCCCCAGGTGAGCGAAATCAGTTGACACTTGTCTTTCTCTGCGTGGCTTATTTCGCTGAGCATGATACCCGCTACCTCCCTCCATGTTGTTGCACATGGTAGGATTGGTTTCTTCATATGGCAGAATAATATTCCACTGTTCATCCTCTGATAGACACTTACCTTTGCAGTTATGGATAGTGCTTGATAATCATACGGGTTCAGAGGTCTTTTTTAAACTGGGCTGCTGTATTCTAGTGGTTATTTTTGTATGTATGGATGTGTGAATGTATTTAGTTAGTCAATTTCTCACTTAGATATCTGTTATTTATTTATTTATTTATCATTAGTCTACATCGACGTGAGTCACATGTGGTTGACTAAACTGCCCCCCACAACGAAATGCCCCCAGATACCTCATTGCAGTCACGGTCCATGAGCATAGTAAGATGCTGTAGAATCCCTTGTTGTCTTCTCTGCATTGTACGTCCCTCCCCATGCCCCCCTTCCACTTTATGCATGCCAAAGGTAATGTGCACATTGTCCCCCGCTCCCCCTGACTTACTGCTCCGTTCCCACCTGTGCACCTCCATCCCTTTCCCTTTGGTAACTGTTAGTGCACTCTTCTGGTGCCGTTTTTCTTCTTCGGAGGTCTCTTGGTTCTCCTGCACAGGCGAGTGAAATCATTTGATATTTGTGTTTCTCCACCTGCCTGCCTTATTGCACTGAGTATGATGCACTCTCACACCATCCATGTTTCTGCCAATGGTAGGATTTGTTTTCATATGACGGAATAATATTCCAATGTTCATCTACTGGTGGACACTGAGCTTGGCTATTGAGAATAGTGCTGTGGTAATCATAGGGATGCACGTGTCGCTTTTAAACTGGCGGCGGCATTCTCTCATTCATTCATTCATTCATTCATCTATTTATTCTTTTATTTATTTGTCATCAATCTACAATTATGTGGATAACATCATGTTGAGTACACTCCCCCCATCACCAACGTAGCAAAGGTTAAGGGACTAGGGAGGCTGGTTGTGAAGGACGGGAGCAGGCTGCTAAGGGGGCATTACGATGAGCTCACATAATGTGGGGGGGAATTCTATGGGGAAGGCAGTATAGTTCAGAGAATTCAAGCAGTGATTCTGTAGCATGTTACTCTGCTGGTGAACAGTGAGTGTAATGGGGTCTGCGGGGGCGACTGGATGATCTGGGCAGTCCAGTATCCTTAATGTTCCTTATATAATTGTAGATTGGTTATTCAGAATCGTGCTGCCATACATTTAGGGGTGCAGATGTCTTTCTTGAACTGGGCTGCTGCATTCTTTATGTATGTATGTTTGAATGTATGTATGTATGTATGTATTCATCCTTCCATGCATCCATTCATTCATGCATTCTTTTATCTGTCTACCTATCTCTCTGTGTATCTTTGTGTCATTAATACACAATTAGATGAGTAACATGATGTTTACTAGACTCCTCCCATCACGCACGTGCCCCGAGATACCCCATTGCAGTCACAGTCCATGAGCATAGTAAGATACTGTAGAAGCCCTACTTGTCTTTTCTGGGTTTTGCAGCCCTGCCTGTGACCCCCGCTCCCACATTATATATTCTTATTCTAATGTGTCCTTACTTCCCCCCTCCCTAATCCCTCCATGCCCACCCATTCACCTCAGTCTCTTTCCCTCTGTTAACTTTTAGTCCATTCATGGGTTTTCTGAGACTGCTGCTGTTTTGTTCTTCAGTTTTTAGTTTGTTCTGAGACTGTAATGATGAGTGATATCATTATACATACATATATATATATATATATATACATACATACATATGTAGGTAAGTAACTCTAATGTTTGGTAAGATGATGCAGCTCTCCACGGCTGGGCAGTGCCCCTCCCCGTGGGTGAAGTTTGTGAGCGCATCACTGTTGCCTGGAGATTCCACGATGTCACAGTGGTGCCTCTGTCCTAGAGACATAATGTGTATGCTGAGAGGAGCAGGTGTGATTCCGGTGAGGTGGACACTGACCAACTTGACAGCATCAGGGTAAATGGAATCCAGAGCCAAGGTACTGTGTGTTCCTTTTAATTTTGTTGACACTACTTCACAGTTACATGAACAACATTATGGTTCCTAGACTACCCCCACTGTCAAGTCCCCACCACGTAGCCCGTAAGAGTGGCTGTCCAACAGCCCAGGAATATGCCGTAGAAGTGCTGCTGATCATCGCTATGTTATACGGACTTCCCTAAGCACGCCGCCGGGCCGCAGCCTGTGTGCCACTCGTACTGCCCCATTTTCCCTCTCTCCCCTCCCTCCTAACCCGTCCTCCTCAGTCCCATTCCCTTTGGTAACCGTGAGTCCATTCTTGGGTTCGCTGCGGGTGCTACTGTCCTGTTCTATCACTCCCTTTCTTATTTCCGGTAGTCCCCAGGTGAGCGAAATCAGTTGACACTTGTCTTTCTCTGCGTGGCTTATTTCGCTGAGCATGATACCCGCTACCTCCCTCCATGTTGTTGCACATGGTAGGATTGGTTTCTTCATATGGCAGAATAATATTCCACTGTTCATCCTCTGATAGACACTTACCTTTGCAGTTATGGATAGTGCTTGATAATCATACGGGTTCAGAGGTCTTTTTTAAACTGGGCTGCTGTATTCTAGTGGTTATTTTTGTATGTATGGATGTGTGAATGTATTTAGTTAGTCAATTACTCACTTAGATATCTGTTATTTATTTATTTATTTATCATTAGTCTACATCGACGTGAGTCACATGTGGTTGACTAAACTGCCCCCCACAACGAAATGCCCCCAGATACCTCATTGCAGTCACGGTCCATGAGCATAGTAAGATGCTGTAGAATCCCTTGTTGTCTTCTCTGCGTTGTACGTCCCTCCCCATGCCCCCCTTCCACTTTATGCATGCCAAAGGTAATGTGCACATTGTCCCCCGCTCCCCCTGACTTACTGCTCCGTTCCCACCTGTGCACCTCCATCCCTTTCCCTTTGGTAACTGTTAGTGCACTCTTCTGGTGCCGTTTTTCTTCTTCGGAGGTCTCTTGGTTCTCCTGCACAGGCGAGTGAAATCATTTGATATTTGTGTTTCTCCACCTGCCTGCCTTATTGCACTGAGTATGATGCACTCTCACACCATCCATGTTTCTGCCAATGGTAGGATTTGTTTTCATATGACGGAATAATATTCCAATGTTCATCTACTGGTGGACACTGAGCTTGGCTATTGAGAATAGTGCTGTGGTAATCATAGGGATGCACGTGTCGCTTTTAAACTGGCGGCGGCATTCTCTCATTCATTCATTCATTCATTCATCTATTTATTCTTTTATTTATTTGTCATCAATCTACAATTATGTGGATAACATCATGTTGAGTACACTCCCCCCATCAGCAACGTAGCAAAGGTTAAGGGACTAGGGAGGCTGGTTGTGAAGGACGGGAGCAGGCTGCTAAGGGGGCATTACGATGAGCTCACATAATGTGGGGGGGAATTCTATGGGGAAGGCAGTATAGTTCAGAGAATTCAAGCAGTGATTCTGTAGCATGTTACTCTGCTGGTGAACAGTGAGTGTAATGGGGTCTGCGGGGGCGACTGGATGATCTGGGCAGTCCAGTATCCGTAATGTTCCTTATATAATTGTAGATTGGTTATTGAGAATCGTGCTGCCATACATTTAGGGGTGCAGATGTCTTTCTTGAACTGGGCTGCTGCATTCCTTATGTAAGTACGTTTGAATGTATGTATGTATGTATGTATTCATCCTTCCATGCATCCATTCATTCATGCATTCTTTTATCTGTCTACCTATCTCTCTGTGTATCTTTGTGTCATTAATACACAATTAGATGAGTAACATGATGTCTACTAGACTCCTCCCATCACGCACGTGCCCGAGATACCCCATTGCAGTCACAGTCCATGAGCATAGTAAGATACTGTAGAAGCCCTACTTGTCTTTTCTGGGTTTTGCAGCCCTGCCTGTGACCCCCGCTCCCACATTATATATTCTTATTCTAATGTGTCCTTACTTCCCCCCTCCCTAATCCCTCCCTGCCCACCCATTCACCTCAGTCTCTTTCCCTCTGTTAACTTTTAGTCCATTCATGGGTTTTCTGAGACTGCTGCTGTTTTGTTCTTCAGTTTTTTGTTTGTTCTGAGACTGTAATGATGAGTGATATCATTATACATACATATATATATATATATATATATATATATATATGTAGGTAAGTAACTCTAATGTTTGGTAAGATGATGCAGCTCTCCACGGCTGGGCAGTGCCCCTCCCCGTGGGTGAAGTTTGTGAGCGCCTCACTGTTGCCTGGAGATTCCACGATGTCACAGTGGTTCCTCTGTCCTAGAGACATAATGTGTATGCTGAGAGGAGCAGGTGTGATTCCGGTGAGGTGGACACTGACCAACTTGACAGCATCAGGGTAAATGGAATCCAGAGCCAAGGTACTGTGTGTTCCTTTTAATTTTGTTGACACTACTTCACAGTTACATGAACAACATTATGGTTCCTAGACTACCCCCACTGTCATGTCCCCACCACGTAGCCCGTAAGAGTGGCTGTCCAACAGCCCAGGAATATGCCGTAGAAGTGCTGCTGATCATCGCTATGTTATACGGACTTCCCTAAGCACGCCGCCGGGCCGCAGCCTGTGTGCCACTCGTACTGCCCCATTTTCCCTCTCTCCCCTCCCTCCTAACCCGTCCTCCTCAGTCCCATTCCCTTTGGTAACCGTGAGTCCATTCTTGGGTTCGCTGCGGGTGCTACTGTCCTGTTCTATCACTCCCTTTCTTATTTCCGGTAGTCCCCAGGTGAGCGAAATCAGTTGACACTTGTCTTTCTCTGCGTGGCTTATTTCGCTGAGCATGATACCCGCTACCTCCCTCCATGTTGTTGCACATGGTAGGATTGGTTTCTTCATATGGCAGAATAATATTCCACTGTTCATCCTCTGATAGACACTTACCTTTGCAGTTATGGATAGTGCTTGATAATCATACGGGTTCAGAGGTCTTTTTTAAACTGGGCTGCTGTATTCTAGTGGTTATTTTTGTATGTATGGATGTGTGAATGTATTTAGTTAGTCAATTACTCACTTAGATATCTGTTATTTATTTATTTATTTATCATTAGTCTACATCGACGTGAGTCACATGTGGTTGACTAAACTGCCCCCCACAACGAAATGCCCCCAGATACCTCATTGCAGTCACGGTCCATGAGCATAGTAAGATGCTGTAGAATCCCTTGTTGTCTTCTCTGCATTGTACGTCCCTCCCCATGCCCCCCTTCCACTTTATGCATGCCAAAGGTAATGTGCACATTGTCCCCCGCTCCCCCTGACTTACTGCTCCGTTCCCACCTGTGCACCTCCATCCCTTTCCCTTTGGTAACTGTTAGTGCACTCTTCTGGTGCCGTTTTTCTTCTTCGGAGGTCTCTTGGTTCTCCTGCACAGGCGAGTGAAATCATTTGATATTTGTGTTTCTCCACCTGCCTGCCTTATTGCACTGAGTATGATGCACTCTCACACCATCCATGTTTCTGCCAATGGTAGGATTTGTTTTCATATGACGGAATAATATTCCAATGTTCATCTACTGGTGGACACTGAGCTTGGCTATTGAGAATAGTGCTGTGGTAATCATAGGGATGCACGTGTCGCTTTTAAACTGGCGGCGGCGGCATTCTCTCATTCATTCATTCATTCATTCATCTATTTATTCTTTTATTTATTTGTCATCAATCTACAATTATGTGGATAACATCATGTTGAGTACACTCCCCCCATCACCAACGTAGCAAAGGTTAAGGGACTAGGGAGGCTGGTTGTGAAGGACGGGAGCAGGCTGCTAAGGCGGCATTACGATGAGCTCACATAATGTGGGGGGGAATTCTATGGGGAAGGCAGTATAGTTCAGAGAATTCAAGCAGTGATTCTGTAGCATGTTACTCTGCTGGTGAACAGTGAGTGTAATGGGGTCTGCGGGGGCGACTGGATGATCTGGGCAGTCCAGTATCCGTAATGTTCCTTATATAATTGTAGATTGGTTATTGAGAATCGTGCTGCCATACATTTAGGGGTGCAGATGTCTTTCTTGAACTGGGCTGCTGCATTCTTTATGTATGTATGTTTGAATGTATGTATGTATGTATGTATTCATCCTTCCATGCATCCATTCATTCATGCATTCTTTTATCTGTCTACCTATCTCTCTGTGTATCTTTGTGTCATTAATACACAATTAGATGAGTAACATGATGTTTACTAGACTCCTCCCAACACGCACGTGCCCCGAGATACCCCATTGCAGTCACAGTCCATGAGCATAGTAAGATACTGTAGAAGCCCTACTTGTCTTTTCTGGGTTTTGCAGCCCTGCCTGTGACCCCCGCTCCCACATTATATATTCTTATTCTAATGTGTCCTTACTTCCCCCCTCCCTAATCCCTCCATGCCCACCCATTCACCTCAGTCTCTTTCCCTCTGTTAACTTTTAGTCCATTCATGGGTTTTCTGAGACTGCTGCTGTTTTGTTCTTCAGTTTTTTGTTTGTTCTGAGACTGTAATGATGAGTGATATCATTATACATATATATATATATATTTATATATATATGTAGGTAAGTAACTCTAATGTTTGGTAAGATGATGCAGCTCTCCACGGCTGGGCAGTGCCCCTCCCCGTGGGTGAAGTTTGTGAGCGCATCACTGTTGCCTGGAGATTCCACGATGTCACAGTGGTGCCTCTGTCCTAGAGACATAATGTGTATGCTGAGAGGAGCAGGTGTGATTCCGGTGAGGTGGACACTGACCAACTTGACAGCATCAGGGTAAATGGAATCCAGAGCCAAGGTACTGTGTGTTCCTTTTAATTTTGTTGACACTACTTCACAGTTACATGAACAACATTATGGTTCCTAGACTACCCCCACTGTCAAGTCCCCACCACGTAGCCCGTAAGAGTGGCTGTCCAACAGCCCAGGAATATGCCGTAGAAGTGCTGCTGATCATCGCTATGTTATACGGACTTCCCTAAGCACGCCGCCGGGCCGCAGCCTGTGTGCCACTCGTACTGCCCCATTTTCCCTCTCTCCCCTCCCTCCTAACCCGTCCTCCTCAGTCCCATTCCCTTTGGTAACCGTGAGTCCATTCTTGGGTTCGCTGCGGGTGCTACTGTCCTGTTCTATCACTCCCTTTCTTATTTCCGGTAGTCCCCAGGTGAGCGAAATCAGTTGACACTTGTCTTTCTCTGCGTGGCTTATTTCGCTGAGCATGATACCCGCTACCTCCCTCCATGTTGTTGCACATGGTAGGATTGGTTTCTTCATATGGCAGAATAATATTCCACTGTTCATCCTCTGATAGACACTTACCTTTGCAGTTATGGATAGTGCTTGATAATCATACGGGTTCAGAGGTCTTTTTTAAACTGGGCTGCTGTATTCTAGTGGTTATTTTTGTATGTATGGATGTGTGAATGTATTTAGTTAGTCAATTACTCACTTAGATATCTGTTATTTATTTATTTATTTATCATTAGTCTACATCGACGTGAGTCACATGTGGTTGACTAAACTGCCCCCCACAACGAAATGCCCCCAGATACCTCATTGCAGTCACGGTCCATGAGCATAGTAAGATGCTGTAGAATCCCACGTTGTCTTCTCTGCATTGTACGTCCCTCCCCATGCCCCCCTTCCACTTTATGCATGCCAAAGGTAATGTGCACATTGTCCCCCGCTCCCCCTGACTTACTGCTCCGTTCCCACCTGTGCACCTCCATCCCTTTCCCTTTGGTAACTGTTAGTGCACTCTTCTGGTGCCGTTTTTCTTCTTCGGAGGTCTCTTGGTTCTCCTGCACAGGCGAGTGAAATCATTTGATATTTGTGTTTCTCCACCTGCCTGCCTTATTGCACTGAGTATGATGCACTCTCACACCATCCATGTTTCTGCCAATGGTAGGATTTGTTTTCATATGACGGAATAATATTCCAATGTTCATCTACTGGTGGACACTGAGCTTGGCTATTGAGAATAGTGCTGTGGTAATCATAGGGATGCACGTGTCGCTTTTAAACTGGCGGCGGCGGCATTCTCTCATTCATTCATTCATTCATTCATCTATTTATTCTTTTATTTATTTGTCATCAATCTACAATTATGTGGATAACATCATGTTGAGTACACTCCCCCCATCACCAACGTAGCAAAGGTTAAGGGACTAGGGAGGCTGGTTGTGAAGGACGGGAGCAGGCTGCTAAGGGGGCATTACGATGAGCTCACATAATGTGGGGGGGAATTCTATGGGGAAGGCAGTATAGTTCAGAGAATTCAAGCAGTGATTCTGTAGCATGTTACTCTGCTGGTGAACAGTGAGTGTAATGGGGTCTGCGGGGGCGACTGGATGATCTGGGCAGTCCAGTATCCTTAATGTTCCTTATATAATTGTAGATTGGTTATTGAGAATCGTGCTGCCATACATTTAGGGGTGCAGATGTCTTTCTTGAACTGGGCTGCTGCATTCTTTATGTATGTATGTTTGAATGTATGTATGTATGTATGTATTCATCCTTCCATGCATCCATTCATTCATGCATTCTTTTCTGTCTACCTATCTCTCTGTGTATCTTTGTGTCATTAATACACAATTAGATGAGTAACATGATGTTTACTAGACTCCTCCCATCACGCACGTGCCCCGAGATACCCCATTGCAGTCACAGTCCATGAGCATAGTAAGATACTGTAGAAGCCTTACTTGTCTTTTCTGTGTTTTGCAGCCCTGCCTGTGACCCCCGCTCCCACATTATATATTCTTATTCTAATGTGTCCTTACTTCCCCCCTCCCTAATCCCTCCATGCCCACCCATTCACCTCAGTCTCTTTCCCTCTGTTAACTTTTAGTCCATTCATGGATTTTCTGAGACTGCTGCTGTTTTGTTCTTCAGTTTTTAGTTTGTTCTGAGACTGTAATGATGAGTGATATCATTATACATACATATATATATATATATATATATATATATATATATATATATATGTAGGTAAGTAACTCTAATGTTTGGTAAGATGATGCAGCTCTCCACGGCTGGGCAGTGCCCCTCCCCGTGGGTGAAGTTTGTGAGCGCATCACTGTTGCCTGGAGATTCCACGATGTCACAGTGGTGCCTCTGTCCTAGAGACATAATGTGTATGCTGAGAGGAGCAGGTGTGATTCCAGTGAGGTGGACACTGACCAACTTGACAGCATCAGGGTAAATAGAATCCAGAGCCAAGGTACTGTGTGTTCCTTTTAATTTTGTTGACACTACTTCACAGTTACATGAACAACATTATGGTTCCTAGACTACCCCCACTGTCAAGTCCCCACCACGTAGCCCGTAAGAGTGGCTGTCCAACAGCCCAGGAATATGCCTTAGAAGTGCTGCTGATCATCGCTATGTTATACGGACTTACCTAAGCACGCCGCCGGGCCGCAGCCTGTGTGCCACTCGTACTGCCCCATTTTCCCTCTCTCCCCTCCCTCCTAACCCGTCCTCCTCAGTCCCATTCCCTTTGTTAACCGTGAGTCCATTCTTGGGTTCGCTGCGGGTGCTACTGTCCTGTTCTATCACTCCCTTTCTTATTTCCGGTAGTCCCCAGGTGAGCGAAATCAGTTGACACTTGTCTTTCTCTGCGTGGCTTATTTCGCTGAGCATGATACCCGCTACCTCCCTCCATGTTGTTGCACATGGTAGGATTGGTTTCTTCATATGGCAGAATAATATTCCACTGTTCATCCTCTGATAGACACTTACCTTTGCAGTTATGGATAGTGCTTGATAATCATACGGGTTCAGAGGTCTTTTTTAAACTGGGCTGCTGTATTCTAGTGGTTATTTTTGTATGTATGGATGTGTGAATGTATTTAGTTAGTCAATTTCTCACTTAGATATCTGTTATTTATTTATTTATTTATCATTAGTCTACATCGACGTGAGTCACATGTGGTTGACTAAACTGCCCCCCACAACGAAATGCCCCCAGATACCTCATTGCAGTCACGGTCCATGAGCATAGTAAGATGCTGTAGAATCCCTTGTTGTCTTCTCTGCATTGTACGTCCCTCCCCATGCCCCCCTTCCACTTTATGCATGCCAAAGGTAATGTGCACATTGTCCCCCGCTCCCCCTGACTTACTGCTCCGTTCCCACCTGTGCACCTCCATCCCTTTCCCTTTGGTAACTGTTAGTGCACTCTTCTGGTGCCGTTTTTCTTCTTCGGAGGTCTCTTGGTTCTCCTGCACAGGCGAGTGAAATCATTTGATATTTGTGTTTCTCCACCTGCCTGCCTTATTGCACTGAGTATGATGCACTCTCACACCATCCATGTTTCTGCCAATGGTAGGATTTGTTTTCATATGACGGAATAATATTCCAATGTTCATCTACTGGTGGACACTGAGCTTGGCTATTGAGAATAGTGCTGTGGTAATCATAGGGATGCACGTGTCGCTTTTAAACTGGCGGCGGCATTCTCTCATTCATTCATTCATTCATCTATTTATTCTTTTATTTATTTGTCATCAATCTACAATTATGTGGATAACATCATGTTGAGTACACTCCCCCCATCACCAACGTAGCAAAGGTTAAGGGACTAGGGAGGCTGGTTGTGAAGGACGGGAGCAGGCTGCTAAGGGGGCATTACGATGAGCTCACATAATGTGGGGGGGAATTCTATGGGGAAGGCAGTATAGTTCAGAGAATTCAAGCAGTGATTCTGTAGCATGTTACTCTGCTGGTGAACAGTGAGTGTAATGGGGTCTGCGGGGGCGACTGGATGATCTGGGCAGTCCAGTATCCTTAATGTTCCTTATATAATTGTAGATTGGTTATTGAGAATCGTGCTGCCATACATTTAGGGGTGCAGATGTCTTTCTTGAACTGGGCTGCTGCATTCTTTATGTATGTATGTTTGAATGTATGTATGTATGTATGTATTCATCCTTCCATGCATCCATTCATTCATGCATTCTTTTATCTGTCTACCTATCTCTCTGTGTATCTTTGTGTCATTAATACACAATTAGATGAGTAACATGATGTTTACTAGACTCCTCCCATCACGCACGTGCCCCGAGATACCCCATTGCAGTCACAGTCCATGAGCATAGTAAGATACTGTTGAAGCCCTACTTGTCTTTTCTGGGTTTTGCAGCCCTGCCTGTGACCCCCGCTCCCACATTATATATTCTTATTCTAATGTGTCCTTACTTCCCCCCTCCCTAATCCCTCCATGCCCACCCATTCACCTCAGTCTCTTTCCCTCTGTTAACTTTTAGTCCATTCATGGGTTTTCTGAGACTGCTGCTGTTTTTTCTTCAGTTTTTTGTTTGTGCTGAGACTGTAATGATGAGTGATATCATTATACATATATATATATATTTATATATATATGTAGGTAAGTAACTCTCATGTTTGGTAAGTTGATGCAGCTCTCCACGGGTGGGCAGTGCCCCTCCCCGTGGGTGAAGTTTGTGAGCGCATCACTGTTGCCTGGAGATTCCACGATGTCACAGTGGTGCCTCTGTCCTAGAGACATAATGTGTATGCTGAGAGGAGCAGGTGTGATTCCAGTGAGGTGGACACTGACCAACTTGACAGCATCAGGGTAAATGGAATCCAGAGCCAAGGTACTGTGTGTTCCTTTTAATTTTGTTGACACTACTTCACAGTTACATGAACAACATTATGGTTCCTAGACTACCCCCACTGTCAAGTCCCCACCACGTAGCCCGTAAGAGTGGCTGTCCAACAGCCCAGGAATATGCCGTAGAAGTGCTGCTGATCATCGCTATGTTATACGGACTTACCTAAGCACGCCGCCGGGCCGCAGCCTGTGTGCCACTCGTACTGCCCCATTTTCCCTCTCTCCCCTCCCTCCTAACCCGTCCTCCTCAGTCCCATTCCCTTTGGTAACCGTGAGTCCATTCTTGGGTTCGCTGCGGGTGCTACTGTCCTGTTCTATCACTCCCTTTCTTATTTCCGGTAGTCCCCAGGTGAGCGAAATCAGTTGACACTTGTCTTTCTCTGCGTGGCTTATTTCGCTGAGCATGATACCCGCTACCTCCCTCCATGTTGTTGCACATGGTAGGATTGGTTTCTTCATATGGCAGAATAATATTCCACTGTTCATCCTCTGATAGACACTTACCTTTGCAGTTATGGATAGTGCTTGATAATCATACGGGTTCAGAGGTCTTTTTTAAACTGGGCTGCTGTATTCTAGTGGTTATTTTTGTATGTATGGATGTGTGAATGTATTTAGTTAGTCAATTTCTCACTTAGATATCTGTTATTTATTTATTTATTTATCATTAGTCTACATCGACGTGAGTCACATGTGGTTGACTAAACTGCCCCCCACAACGAAATGCCCCCAGATACCTCATTGCAGTCACGGTCCATGAGCATAGTAAGATGCTGTAGAATCCCTTGTTGTCTTCTCTGCATTGTACGTCCCTCCCCATGCCCCCCTTCCACTTTATGCATGCCAAAGGTAATGTGCACATTGTCCCCCGCTCCCCCTGACTTACTGCTCCGTTCCCACCTGTGCACCTCCATCCCTTTCCCTTTGGTAACTGTTAGTGCACTCTTCTGGTGCCGTTTTTCTTCTTCGGAGGTCTCTTGGTTCTCCTGCACAGGCGAGTGAAATCATTTGATATTTGTGTTTCTCCACCTGCCTGCCTTATTGCACTGAGTATGATGCACTCTCACACCATCCATGTTTCTGCCAATGGTAGGATTTGTTTTCATATGACGGAATAATATTCCAATGTTCATCTACTGGTGGACACTGAGCTTGGCTATTGAGAATAGTGCTGTGGTAATCATAGGGATGCACGTGTCGCTTTTAAACTGGCGGCGGCATTCTCTCATTCATTCATTCATTCATTCATCTATTTATTCTTTTATTTATTTGTCATCAATCTACAATTATGTGGATAACATCATGTTGAGTACACTCCCCCCATCACCAACGTAGCAAAGGTTAAGGGACTAGGGAGGCTGGTTGTGAAGGACGGGAGCAGGCTGCTAAGGGGGCATTACGATGAGCTCACATAATGTGGGGGGGAATTCTATGGGGAAGGCAGTATAGTTCAGAGAATTCAAGCAGTGATTCTGTAGCATGTTACTCTGCTGGTGAACAGTGAGTGTAATGGGGTCTGCGGGGGCGACTGGATGATCTGGGCAGTCCAGTATCCTTAATGTTCCTTATATAATTGTAGATTGGTTATTCAGAATCGTGCTGCCATACATTTAGGGGTGCAGATGTCTTTCTTGAACTGGGCTGCTGCATTCTTTATGTATGTATGTTTGAATGTATGTATGTATGTATGTATTCATCCTTCCATGCATCCATTCATTCATGCATTCTTTTATCTGTCTACCTATCTCTCTGTGTATCTTTGTGTCATTAATACACAATTAGATGAGTAACATGATGTTTACTAGACTCCTCCCATCACGCACGTGCCCCGAGATACCCCATTGCAGTCACAGTCCATGAGCATAGTAAGATACTGTAGAAGCCCTACTTGTCTTTTCTGGGTTTTGCAGCCCTGCCTGTGACCCCCGCTCCCACATTATATATTCTTATTCTAATGTGTCCTTACTTCCCCCCTCCCTAATCCCTCCATGCCCACCCATTCACCTCAGTCTCTTTCCCTCTGTTAACTTTTAGTCCATTCATGGGTTTTCTGAGACTGCTGCTGTTTTGTTCTTCAGTTTTTAGTTTGTTCTGAGACTGTAATGATGAGTGATATCATTATAAATACATATATATATATATATATATATACATACATACATATGTAGGTAAGTAACTCTAATGTTTGGTAAGATGATGCAGCTCTCCACGGCTGGGCAGTGCCCCTCCCCGTGGGTGAAGTTTGTGAGCGCATCACTGTTGCCTGGAGATTCCACGATGTCACAGTGGTGCCTCTGTCCTAGAGACATAATGTGTATGCTGAGAGGAGCAGGTGTGATTCCGGTGAGGTGGACACTGACCAACTTGACAGCATCAGGGTAAATGGAATCCAGAGCCAAGGTACTGTGTGTTCCTTTTAATTTTGTTGACACTACTTCACAGTTACATGAACAACATTATGGTTCCTAGACTACCCCCACTGTCAAGTCCCCACCACGTAGCCCGTAAGAGTGGCTGTCCAACAGCCCAGGAATATGCCGTAGAAGTGCTGCTGATCATCGCTATGTTATACGGACTTCCCTAAGCACGCCGCCGGGCCGCAGCCTGTGTGCCACTCGTACTGCCCCATTTTCCCTCTCTCCCCTCCCTCCTAACCCGTCCTCCTCAGTCCCATTCCCTTTGGTAACCGTGAGTCCATTCTTGGGTTCGCTGCGGGTGCTACTGTCCTGTTCTATCACTCCCTTTCTTATTTCCGGTAGTCCCCAGGTGAGCGAAATCAGTTGACACTTGTCTTTCTCTGCGTGGCTTATTTCGCTGAGCATGATACCCGCTACCTCCCTCCATGTTGTTGCACATGGTAGGATTGGTTTCTTCATATGGCAGAATAATATTCCACTGTTCATCCTCTGATAGACACTTACCTTTGCAGTTATGGATAGTGCTTGATAATCATACGGGTTCAGAGGTCTTTTTTAAACTGGGCTGCTGTATTCTAGTGGTTATTTTTGTATGTATGGATGTGTGAATGTATTTAGTTAGTCAATTACTCACTTAGATATCTGTTATTTATTTATTTATTTATCATTAGTCTACATCGACGTGAGTCACATGTGGTTGACTAAACTGCCCCCCACAACGAAATGCCCCCAGATACCTCATTGCAGTCACGGTCCATGAGCATAGTAAGATGCTGTAGAATCCCTTGTTGTCTTCTCTGCGTTGTACGTCCCTCCCCATGCCCCCCTTCCACTTTATGCATGCCAAAGGTAATGTGCACATTGTCCCCCGCTCCCCCTGACTTACTGCTCCGTTCCCACCTGTGCACCTCCATCCCTTTCCCTTTGGTAACTGTTAGTGCACTCTTCTGGTGCCGTTTTTCTTCTTCGGAGGTCTCTTGGTTCTCCTGCACAGGCGAGTGAAATCATTTGATATTTGTGTTTCTCCACCTGCCTGCCTTATTGCACTGAGTATGATGCACTCTCACACCATCCATGTTTCTGCCAATGGTAGGATTTGTTTTCATATGACGGAATAATATTACAATGTTCATCTACTGGTGTTCACTGAGCTTTTCTATTGAGAATAGTGCTGTGGTAATCATAGGGATGCACGTTTCGCTTTTAAACTGACGGCGGCATTCTCTCATTCATTCATTCATTCATTCATCTATTTATTCTTTTATTTATTTGTCATCAATCTACAATTATGTGGATAACATCATGTTGAGTACACTCCCCCCATCACCAACGTAGCAAAGGTTAAGGGACTAGGGAGGCTGGTTGTGAAGGACGGGAGCAGGCTGCTAAGGCGGCATTACGATGAGCTCACATAATGTGGGGGGGAATTCTATGGGGAAGGCAGTATAGTTCAGAGAATTCAAGCAGTGATTCTGTAGCATGTTACTCTGCTGGTGAACAGTGAGTGTAATGGGGTCTGCGGGGGCGACTGGATGATCTGGGCAGTCCAGTATCCGTAATGTTCCTTATATAATTGTAGATTGGTTATTGAGAATCGTGCTGCCATACATTTAGGGGTGCAGATGTCTTTCTTGAACTGGGCTGCTGCATTCCTTATGTAAGTACGTTTGAATGTATGTATGTATGTATGTATTCATCCTTCCATGCATCCATTCATTCATGCATTCTTTTATCTGTCTACCTATCTCTCTGTGTATCTTTGTGTCATTAATACACAATTAGATGAGTAACATGATGTCTACTAGACTCCTCCCATCACGCACGTGCCCGAGATACCCCATTGCAGTCACAGTCCATGAGCATAGTAAGATACTGTAGAAGCCCTACTTGTCTTTTCTGGGTTTTGCAGCCCTGCCTGTGACCCCCGCTCCCACATTATATATTCTTATTCTAATGTGTCCTTACTTCCCCCCTCCCTAATCCCTCCCTGCCCACCCATTCACCTCAGTCTCTTTCCCTCTGTTAACTTTTAGTCCATTCATGGGTTTTCTGAGACTGCTGCTGTTTTGTTCTTCAGTTTTTTGTTTGTTCTGAGACTGTAATGATGAGTGATATCATTATACATACATATATATATATATATATATATATATATATATATATGTAGGTAAGTAACTCTAATGTTTGGTAAGATGATGCAGCTCTCCACGGCTGGGCAGTGCCCCTCCCCGTGGGTGAAGTTTGTGAGCGCCTCACTGTTGCCTGGAGATTCCACGATGTCACAGTGGTTCCTCTGTCCTAGAGACATAATGTGTATGCTGAGAGGAGCAGGTGTGATTCCGGTGAGGTGGACACTGACCAACTTGACAGCATCAGGGTAAATGGAATCCAGAGCCAAGGTACTGTGTGTTCCTTTTAATTTTGTTGACACTACTTCACAGTTACATGAACAACATTATGGTTCCTAGACTACCCCCACTGTCATGTCCCCACCACGTAGCCCGTAAGAGTGGCTGTCCAACAGCCCAGGAATATGCCGTAGAAGTGCTGCTGATCATCGCTATGTTATACGGACTTCCCTAAGCACGCCGCCGGGCCGCAGCCTGTGTGCCACTCGTACTGCCCCATTTTCCCTCTCTCCCCTCCCTCCTAACCCGTCCTCCTCAGTCCCATTCCCTTTGGTAACCGTGAGTCCATTCTTGGGTTCGCTGCGGGTGCTACTGTCCTGTTCTATCACTCCCTTTCTTATTTCCGGTAGTCCCCAGGTGAGCGAAATCAGTTGACACTTGTCTTTCTCTGCGTGGCTTATTTCGCTGAGCATGATACCCGCTAACTCCCTCCATGTTGTTGCACATGGTAGGATTGGTTTCTTCATATGGCAGAATAATATTCCACTGTTCATCCTCTGATAGACACTTACCTTTGCAGTTATGGATAGTGCTTGATAATCATACGGGTTCAGAGGTCTTTTTTAAACTGGGCTGCTGTATTCTAGTGGTTATTTTTGTATGTATGGATGTGTGAATGTATTTAGTTAGTCAATTACTCACTTAGATATCTGTTATTTATTTATTTATTTATCATTAGTCTACATCGACGTGTTTCACATGTGGTAGACTAAAATGCCCCCCACAACGAAATGCCCCCAGATACCTCATTGCAGTCACGGTCCATGAGCATAGTAAGATGCTGTAGAATCCCTTGTTGTCTTCTCTGCATTGTACGTCCCTCCCCATGCCCCCCTTCCACTTTATGCATGCCAAAGGTAATGTGCACATTGTCCCCCGCTCCCCCTGACTTACTGCTCCGTTCCCACCTGTGCACCTCCATCCCTTTCCCTTTGGTAACTGTTAGTGCACTCTTCTGGTGCTGTTTTTCTTCTTCGGAGGTATCTTGGTTCTCCTGCACAGGCGAGTGAAATCATTTGATATTTGTTTTTCTCCACCTGTCTGCCTTATTGCACTGAGTATGATGCACTCTCACACCATCCATGTTTCTTCCAATAGTAGCATTTGTTTTCTTATGACGGAATAATATTCCAATGTTCATCTACTGGTGGACACTGAGCTTGGCTATTGAGAATAGTGCTGTGGTAATCATAGGGATGCACGTGTCGCTTTTAAACTGGCGGCGGCGGCATTCTCTCATTCATTCATTCATTCATTCATCTATTTATTCTTTTATTTATTTGTCATCAATCTACAATTATGTGGATAACATCATGTTGAGTACACTCCCCCCATCACCAACATAGCAAAGGTTAAGGGACTAGGGAGGCTGGTTGTGAAGGACGGGAGCAGGCTGCTAAGGGGGCATTACGATGAGCTCACATAATGTGGGGGGGAATTCTATGGGGAAGGCAGTATAGTTCAGAGAATTCAAGCAGTGATTCTGTAGCATGTTACTCTGCTGGTGAACAGTGAGTGTAATGGGGTCTGCGGGGGCGACTGGATGATCTGGGCAGTCCAGTATCCTTAATGTTCCTTATATAATTGTAGATTGGTTATTGAGAATCGTGCTGCCATACATTTAGGGGTGCAGATGTCTTTCTTGAACTGGGCTGCTGCATTCTTTATGTATGTACGTTTGAATGTATGTATGTATGTATGTATTCATCCTTCCATGCATCCATTCATTCATGCATTCTTTTATCTGTCTACCTATCTCTCTGTGTATCTTTGTGTCATTAATACACAATTAGATGAGTAACATGATGTTTACTAGACTCCTCCCATCACGCACGTGCCCCGAGATACCCCATTGCAGTCACAGTCCATGAGCATAGTAAGATACTGTAGAAGCCCTACTTGTCTTTTCTGGGTTTTGCAGCCCTGCCTGTGACCCCCGCTCCCACATTATATATTCTTATTCTAATGTGTCCTTACTTCCCCCCTCCCTAATCCCTCCATGCCCACCCATTCACCTCAGTCTCTTTCCCTCTGTTAACTTTTAGTCCATTCATGGGTTTTCTGAGACTGCTGCTGTTTTGTTCTTCAGTTTTTTGTTTGTCCTGATACTGTAATGATGAGTGATATCATTATACATATATATATATATATATATATATATGTAGGTAAGTAACTCTAATGTTTGGTAAGATGATGCAGCTCTCCACGGCTGGGCAGTGCCCCTCCCCGTGGGTGAAGTTTGTAAGGGAAGCACTGTTGCCTGGAGATTCCACGATGTCACAGTGGTGCCTCTGTCCTAGAGACATAATGTGTATGCTGAGAGGAGCAGGTGTGATTCGGGTGAGGTGGACACTGACCAACTTGACAGCATCAGGGTAAATGGAATCCAGAGCCAAGGTACTGTGTGTTCCTTTTAATTTTGTTGACACTACTTCACAGTTACATGAACAACATTATGGTTCCTAGACTACCCCCACTGTCAAGTCCCCACCACGTAGCCCATAAGAGTGGCTGTCCAACAGCCCAGGAATATGCCGTAGAAGTGCTGCTGATCATCGCTATGTTATACGGACTTCCCTAAGCACGCCGCCGGGCCGCAGCCTGTGTGCCACTCGTACTGCCCCATTTTCCCTCTCTCCCCTCCCTCCTAACCCGTCCTCCTCAGTCCCATTCCCTTTGGTAACCGTGAGTCCATTCTTGGGTTCGCTGCGGGTGCTACTGTCCTGTTCTATCACTCCCTTTCTTCTTTCCGGTAGTCCCCAGGTGAGCGAAATCAGTTGACACTTGTCTTTCTCTGCGTGGCTTATTTCGCTGAGCATGATACCCGCTACCTCCCTCCATGTTGTTGCACATGGTAGGATTGGTTTCTTCATATGGCAGAATAATATTCCACTGTTCATCCTCTGATAGACACTTACCTTTGCAGTTATGGATAGTGCTTGATAATCATACGGGTTCAGAGGTCTTTTTTAAACTGGGCTGCTGTATTCTAGTGGTTATTTTTGTATGTATGGATGTGTGAATGTATTTAGTTAGTCAATTACTCACTTAGATATCTGTTATTTATTTATTTATTTATCATTAGTCTACATCGACGTGAGTCACATGTGGTTGACTAAACTGCCCCCCACAACGAAATGCCCCCAGATACCTCATTGCAGTCACGGTCCATGAGCATAGTAAGATGCTGTAGAATCCCTTGTTGTCTTCTCTGCATTGTACGTCCCTCCCCATGCCCCCCTTCCACTTTATGCATGCCAAAGGTAATGTGCACATTGTCCCCCGCTCCCCCTGACTTACTGCTCCGTTCCCACCTGTGCACCTCCATCCCTTTCCCTTTGGTAACTGTTAGTGCACTCTTCTGGTGCCGTTTTTCTTCTTCGGAGGTCTCTTGGTTCTCCTGCACAGGCGAGTGAAATCATTTGATATTTGTGTTTCTCCACCTGCCTGCCTTATTGCACTGAGTATGATGCACTCTCACACCATCCATGTTTCTGCCAATGGTAGGATTTGTTTTCATATGATGGAATAATATTCCAATGTTCATCTACTGGTGTTCACTGAGCTTTTCTATTGAGAATAGTGCTGTGGTAATCATAGGGATGCACGTGTCGCTTTTAAACTGACGGCGGCATTCTCTCATTCATTCATTCATTCATCTATTTATTCTTTTATTTATTTGTCATCAATCTACAATTATGTGGATAACATCATGTTGAGTACACTCCCCCCATCACCAACGTAGCAAAGGTTAAGGGACTAGGGAGGCTGGTTGTGAAGGACGGGAGCAGGCTGCTAAGGGGGCATTACGATGAGCTCACATAATGTGGTGGGGAATTCTATGGGGAAGGCAGTATAGTTCAGAGAATTCAAGCAGTGATTCTGTAGCATGTTACTCTACTGGTGAACAGTGAGTGTAATGGGGTCTGCGGGGGCGACTGGATGATCTGGGCAGTCCAGTATCCGTAATGTTCCTTATATAATTGTAGATTGGTTATTGAGAATCGTGCTGCCATACATTTAGGGGTGCAGATGTCTTTCTTGAACTGGGCTGCTGCATTCCTTATGTAAGTACGTTTGAATGTATGTATGTATGTATGTATTCATCCTTCCATGCATCCATTCATTCATGCATTCTTTTATCTGTCTACCTATCTCTCTGTGTATCTTTGTGTCATTAATACACAATTAGATGAGTAACATGATGTCTACTAGACTCCTCCCATCACGCACGTGCCCGAGATACCCCATTGCAGTCACAGTCCATGAGCATAGTAAGATACTGTAGAAGCCCTACTTGTCTTTTCTGGGTTTTGCAGCCCTGCCTGTGACCCCCGCTCCCACATTATATATTCTTATTCTAATGTGTCTTTACTTCCCCCCTCCCTAATCCCTCCATGCCCACCCATTCACCTCAGTCTCTTTCCCTCTGTTAACTT
The DNA here is from genome assembly GCF_030020395.1 of Manis pentadactyla. Lineage (NCBI taxonomy): Eukaryota > Metazoa > Chordata > Mammalia > Pholidota > Manidae > Manis > Manis pentadactyla. The sequence continues at coordinate 92,995,931 of NC_080024.1, read as the reverse complement.
TTAGTCCATTCATGGGTTTTCTGAGACTGCTGCTGTTTTTTCTTCAGTTTTTTGTTTGTGCTGAGACTGTAATGATGAGTGATATCATTATACATATATATATATATATATTTATATATATATGTAGGTAAGTAACTCTCATGTTTGGTAAGTTGATGCAGCTCTCCACGGGTGGGCAGTGCCCCTCCCCGTGGGTGAAGTTTGTGAGCGCATCACTGTTGCCTGGAGATTCCACGATGTCACAGTGGTGCCTCTGTCCTAGAGACATAATGTGTATGCTGAGAGGAGCAGGTGTGATTCCGGTGAGGTGGACACTGACCAACTTGACAGCATCAGGGTAAATGGAATCCAGAGCCAAGGTACTGTGTGTTCCTTTTAATTTTGTTGACACTACTTCACAGTTACATGAACAACATTATGGTTCCTAGACTACCCCCACTGTCAAGTCCCCACCACGTAGCCCGTAAGAGTGGCTGTCCAACAGCCCAGGAATATGCCGTAGAAGTGCTGCTGATCATCGCTATGTTATACGGACTTACCTAAGCACGCCGCCGGGCCGCAGCCTGTGTGCCACTCGTACTGCCCCATTTTCCCTCTCTCCCCTCCCTCCTAACCCGTCCTCCTCAGTCCCATTCCCTTTGGTAACCGTGAGTCCATTCTTGGGTTCGCTGCGGGTGCTACTGTCCTGTTCTATCACTCCCTTTCTTATTTCCGGTAGTCCCCAGGTGAGCGAAATCAGTTGACACTTGTCTTTCTCTGCGTGGCTTATTTCGCTGAGCATGATACCCGCTACCTCCCTCCATGTTGTTGCACATGGTAGGATTGGTTTCTTCATATGGCAGAATAATATTCCACTGTTCATCCTCTGATAGACACTTACCTTTGCAGTTATGGATAGTGCTTGATAATCATACGGGTTCAGAGGTCTTTTTTAAACTGGGCTGCTGTATTCTAGTGGTTATTTTTGTATGTATGGATGTGTGAATGTATTTAGTTAGTCAATTACTCACTTAGATATCTGTTATTTATTTATTTATTTATCATTAGTCTACATCGACGTGAGTCACATGTGGTTGACTAAACTGCCCCCCGCAACGAAATGCCCCCAGATACCTCATTGCAGTTACGGTCCATGAGCATAGTATGATGCTGTAGAATCCCTTGTTGTCTTCTCTGTGTTGTACGTCCCTCCCCATGCCCCCCTTCCACTTTATGCATGCCAAAGGTAATGTGCACATTGTCCCCCGCTCCCCCTGACTTACTGCTCTGTTCCCACCTGTGCACCTCCATCCCTTTCCTTTTGGTAACTGTTAGTGCACTCTTCTGGTGCCGTTTTTCTTCTTTGGAGGTCTCTTGGTTCTCCTGCACAGGCGAGTGAAATCATTTGATATTTGTGTTTCTCCACCTGCCTGCCTTATTGCACTGAGTATGATGCACTCTCACACCATCCATGTTTCTTCCAATGGTAGGATTTGTTTTCATATGACGGAATAATATTCCAATGTTCATCTACTGGTGGACACTGAGCTTGGCTTTTGAGAATAGTGCTGTGGTAATCATAGGGATGCACGTGTCTCTTTTAAACTCGCGGCGGCATTCTCTCATTCATTCATTCATTCATTCATCTATTTATTCTTTTATTTATTTGTCATCAATCTACAATTATGTGGATAACATCATGTTGAGTACACTCCCCCCATCACCAACGTAGCAAAGGTTAAGGGACTAGGGAGGCTGGTTGTGAAGGACGGGAGCAGGCTGCTAAGGGGGCATTACGATGAGCTCACATAATGTGGGGGGGAATTCTATGGGGAAGGCAGTATAGTTCAGAGAATTCAAGCAGTGATTCTGTAGCATGTTACTCTGCTGGTGAACAGTGAGTGTAATGGGGTCTGCGGGGGCGACTGGATGATCTGGGCAGTCCAGTATCCTTAATGTTCCTTATATAATTGTAGATTGGTTATTGAGAATCGTGCTGCCATACATTTAGGGGTGCAGATGTCTTTCTTGAACTGGGCTGCTGCATTCTTTATGTAAGTACGTTTGAATGTAGGTATGTATGTATGTATTCATCCTTCCATGCATCCATTCATTCATGCATTCTTTTATCTGTCTACCTATCTCTCTGTGTATCTTTGTGTCATTAATACACAATTAGATGAGTAACATGATGTTTACTAGACTCCTCCCATCACGCACGTGCCCCGAGATACCCCATTGCAGTCACAGTCCATGAGCATAGTAAGATACTGTAGAAGCCCTACTTGTCTTTTCTGGGTTTTGCAGCCCTGCCTGTGACCCCCGCTCCCACATTATATATTCTTATTCTAATGTGTCCTTACTTCCCCCCTCCCTAATCCCTCTCTGCCCACCCATTCACCTCAGTCTCTTTCCCTCTGTTAACTTTTAGTCCATTCATGGGTTTTCTGAGACTGCTGCTGTTTTGTTCTTCAGTTTTTTGTTTATTCTGAGACTGTAATGATGAGTGATATCATTATACATATATATATGTAGGTAAGTAACTCTAATGTTTGGTAAGATGATGCAGCTCTCCACGGATGGGCAGTGCCCCTCCCCGTGGGTGAAGTTTGTGAGCGCCTCACTGTTGCCTGGAGATTCCACGATGTCACAGTTGTGCCTCTGTCCTAGAGACATAATGTGTATGCTGAGAGGAGCAGGTGTGATTCCGGTGAGGTGGACACTGACCAACTTGACAGCATCAGGGTAAATGGAATCCAGAGCCAAGGTACTGTGTGTTCCTTTTAATTTTGTTGACACTACTTCACAGTTACATGAACAACATTATGGTTCCTAGACTACCCCCACTGTCAAGTCCCCACCACGTAGCCCGTAAGAGTGGCTGTCCAACAGCCCAGGAATATGCCGTAGAAGTGCTGCTGATCATCGCTATGTTATACGGACTTCCCTAAGCACGCCGCCGGGCCGCAGCCTGTGTGCCACTCGTACTGCCCCATTTTCCCTCTCTCCCCTCCCTCCTAACCCGTCCTCCTCAGTCCCATTCCCTTTGGTAACCGTGAGTCCATTCTTGGGTTCGCTGCGGGTGCTACTGTCCTGTTCTATCACTCCCTTTCTTATTTCCGGTAGTCCCCAGGTGAGCGAAATCAGTTGACACTTGTCTTTCTCTGCGTGGCTTATTTCGCTGAGCATGATACCCGCTACCTCCCTCCATGTTGTTGCACATGGTAGGATTGGTTTCTTCATATGGCAGAATAATATTCCACTGTTCATCCTCTGATAGACACTTACCTTTGCAGTTATGGATAGTGCTTGATAATCATACGGGTTCAGAGGTCTTTTTTAAACTGGGCTGCTGTATTCTAGTGGTTATTTTTGTATGTATGGATGTGTGAATGTATTTAGTTAGTCAATTACTCACTTAGATATCTGTTATTTATTTATTTATTTATCATTAGTCTACATCGACGTGAGTCACATGTGGTTGACTAAACTGCCCCCCGCAACGAAATGCCCCCAGATACCTCATTGCAGTCACGGTCCATGAGCATAGTAAGATGCTGTAGAATCCCTTGTTGTCTTCTCTGCGTTGTACGTCCCTCCCCATGCCCCCCTTCCACTTTATGCATGCCAAAGGTAATGTGCACATTGTCCCCCGCTCCCCCTGACTTACTGCTCCGTTCCCACCTGTGCACCTCCATCCCTTTCCCTTTGGTAACTGTTAGTGCACTCTTCTGGTGCCGTTTTTCTTCTTCGGAGGTCTCTTGGTTCTCCTGCACAGGCGAGTGAAATCATTTGATATTTGTGTTTCTCCACCTGCCTGCCTTATTGCACTGAGTATGATGCACTCTCACACCATCCATGTTTCTGCCAATGGTAGGATTTGTTTTCATATGACGGAATAATATTCCAATGTTCATCTACTGGTGGACACTGAGCTTGGCTATTGAGAATAGTGCTGTGGTAATCATAGGGATGCACGTGTCGCTTTTAAACTGGCGGCGGCATTCTCTCATTCATTCATTCATTCATTCATCTATTTATTCTTTTATTTATTTGTCATCAATCTACAATTATGTGGATAACATCATGTTGAGTACACTCCCCCCATCACCAACGTAGCAAAGGTTAAGGGACTAGGGAGGCTGGTTGTGAAGGACGGGAGCAGGCTGCTAAGGGGGCATTACGATGAGCTCACATAATGTGGGGGGGAATTCTATGGGGAAGGCAGTATAGTTCAGAGAATTCAAGCAGTGATTCTGTAGCATGTTACTCTGCTGGTGAACAGTGAGTGTAATGGGGTCTGCGGGGGCGACTGGATGATCTGGGCAGTCCAGTATCCTTAATGTTCCTTATATAATTGTAGATTGGTTATTCAGAATCGTGCTGCCATACATTTAGGGGTGCAGATGTCTTTCTTGAACTGGGCTGCTGCATTCTTTATGTATGTATGTTTGAATGTATGTACGTATGTATGTATTCATCCTTCCATGCATCCATTCATTCATGCATTCTTTTATCTGTCTACCTATCTCTCTGTGTATCTTTGTGTCATTAATACACAATTAGATGAGTAACATGATGTTTACTAGACTCCTCCCATCACGCACGTGCCCCGAGATACCCCATTGCAGTCACAGTCCATGAGCATAGTAAGATACTGTTGAAGCCCTACTTGTCTTTTCTGGGTTTTGCAGCCCTGCCTGTGACCCCCGCTCCCACATTATATATTCTTATTCTAATGTGTCCTTACTTCCCCCCTCCCTAATCCCTCCATGCCCACCCATTCACCTCAGTCTCTTTCCCTCTGTTAACTTTTAGTCCATTCATGGGTTTTCTGAGACTGCTGCTGTTTTGTTCTTCAGTTTTTTGTTTGTGCTGAGACTGTAATGATGAGTGATATCATTATACATATATATATATATATATATATATATATATATATATATATATATATATATATATATATATACATACATATGTAGGTAAGTAACTCTAATGTTTGGTAAGATGATGCAGCTCTCCACGGCTGGGCAGTGCCCCTCCCCGTGGGTGAAGTTTGTGAGCGCATCACTGTTGCCTGGAGATTCCACGATGTCACAGTGGTGCCTCTGTCCTAGAGACATAATGTGTATGCTGAGAGGAGCAGGTGTGATTCCGGTGAGGTGGACACTGACCAACTTGACAGCATCAGGGTAAATGGAATCCAGAGCCAAAGTACTGTGTGTTCCTTTTAATTTTGTTGACACTACTTCACAGTTACATGAACAACATTATGGTTCCTAGACTACCCCCACTGTCAAGTCCCCACCACGTAGCCCGTAAGAGTGGCTGTCCAACAGCCCAGGAATATGCCGTAGAAGTGCTGCTGATCATCGCTATGTTATACGGACTTCCCTAAGCACGCCGCCGGGCCGCAGCCTGTGTGCCACTCGTACTGCCCCATTTTCCCTCTCTCCCCTCCCTCCTAACCCGTCCTCCTCAGTCCCATTCCCTTTGGTAACCGTGAGTCCATTCTTGGGTTCGCTGCGGGTGCTACTGTCCTGTTCTATCACTCCCTTTCTTCTTTCCGGTAGTCCCCAGGTGAGCGAAATCAGTTGACACTTGTCTTTCTCTGCGTGGCTTATTTCGCTGAGCATGATACCCGCTACCTCCCTCCATGTTGTTGCACATGGTAGGATTGGTTTCTTCATATGGCAGAATAATATTCCACTGTTCATCCTCTGATAGACACTTACCTTTGCAGTTATGGATAGTGCTTGATAATCATACGGGTTCAGAGGTCTTTTTTAAACTGGGCTGCTGTATTCTAGTGGTTATTTTTGTATGTATGGATGTGTGAATGTATTTAGTTAGTCAATTTCTCACTTAGATATCTGTTATTTATTTATTTATTTATCATTAGTCTACATCGACGTGAGTCACATGTGGTTGACTAAACTGCCCCCCACAACGAAATGCCCCCAGATACCTCATTGCAGTCACGGTCCATGAGCATAGTAAGATGCTGTAGAATCCCTTGTTGTCTTCTCTGCATTGTACGTCCCTCCCCATGCCCCCCTTCCACTTTATGCATGCCAAAGGTAATGTGCACATTGTCCCCCGCTCCCCCTGACTTACTGCTCCGTTCCCACCTGTGCACCTCCATCCCTTTCCCTTTGGTAACTGTTAGTGCACTCTTCTGGTGCCGTTTTTCTTCTTCGGAGGTCTCTTGGTTCTCCTGCACAGGCGAGTGAAATCATTTGATATTTGTGTTTCTCCACCTGCCTGCCTTATTGCACTGAGTATGATGCACTCTCACACCATCCATGTTTCTGCCAATGGTAGGATTTGTTTTCATATGACGGAATAATATTCCAATGTTCATCTACTGGTGGACACTGAGCTTGGCTATTGAGAATAGTGCTGTGGTAATCATAGGGATGCACGTGTCGCTTTTAAACTGGCGGCGGCATTCTCTCATTCATTCATTCATTCATTCATCTATTTATTCTTTTATTTATTTGTCATCAATCTACAATTATGTGGATAACATCATGTTGAGTACACTCCCCCCATCACCAACGTAGCAAAGGTTAAGGGACTAGGGAGGCTGGTTGTGAAGGACGGGAGCAGGCTGCTAAGGGGGCATTACGATGAGCTCACATAATGTGGGGGGGAATTCTATGGGGAAGGCAGTATAGTTCAGAGAATTCAAGCAGTGATTCTGTAGCATGTTACTCTGCTGGTGAACAGTGAGTGTAATGGGGTCTGCGGGGGCGACTGGATGATCTGGGCAGTCCAGTATCCTTAATGTTCCTTATATAATTGTAGATTGGTTATTCAGAATCGTGCTGCCATACATTTAGGGGTGCAGATGTCTTTCTTGAACTGGGCTGCTGCATTCTTTATGTATGTATGTTTGAATGTATGTATGTATGTATGTATTCATCCTTCCATGCATCCATTCATTCATGCATTCTTTTATCTGTCTACCTATCTCTCTGTGTATCTTTGTGTCATTAATACACAATTAGATGAGTAACATGATGTTTACTAGACTCCTCCCATCACGCACGTGCCCCGAGATACCCCATTGCAGTCACAGTCCATGAGCATAGTAAGATACTGTAGAAGCCCTACTTGTCTTTTCTGGGTTTTGCAGCCCTGCCTGTGACCCCCGCTCCCACATTATATATTCTTATTCTAATGTGTCCTTACTTCCCCCCTCCCTAATCCCTCCATGCCCACCCATTCACCTCAGTCTCTTTCCCTCTGTTAACTTTTAGTCCATTCATGGGTTTTCTGAGACTGCTGCTGTTTTGTTCTTCAGTTTTTAGTTTGTTCTGAGACTGTAATGATGAGTGATATCATTATACATATATATATATATATATATATATATATATATATATATATATATATGTAGTTAAGTAACTCTAATGTTTGGTAAGATGATGCAGCTCTCCACGGGTGGGCAGTGCCCCTCCCCGTGGGTGAAGTTTGTGAGCGCATCACTGTTGCCTGGAGATTCCACGATGTCACAGTGGTGCCTCTGTCCTAGAGACATAATGTGTATGCTGAGAGGAGCAGGTGTGATTCCAGTGAGGTGGACACTGACCAACTTGAGAGCATCAGGGTAAATGGAATCCAGAGCCAAGGTACTGTGTGTTCCTTTTAATTTTGTTGACACTACTTCACAGTTACATGAACAACATTATGGTTCCTAGACTACCCCCACTGTCAAGTCCCCACCACGTAGCCCGTAAGAGTGGCTGTCCAACAGCCCAGGAATATGCCGTAGAAGTGCTGCTGATCATCGCTATGTTATACGGACTTACCTAAGCACGCCGCCGGGCCGCAGCCTGTGTGCCACTCGTACTGCCCCATTTTCCCTCTCTCCCCTCCCTCCTAACCCGTCCTCCTCAGTCCCATTCCCTTTGGTAACCGTGAGTCCATTCTTGGGTTCGCTGCGGGTGCTACTGTCCTGTTCTATCACTCCCTTTCTTCTTTCCGGTAGTCCCCAGGTGAGCGAAATCAGTTGACACTTGTCTTTCTCTGCGTGGCTTATTTCGCTGAGCATGATACCCGCTTCCTCCCTCCATGTTGTTGCACATGGTAGGATTGGTTTCTTCATATGGCAGAATAATATTCCACTGTTCATCCTCTGATAGACACTTACCTTTGCAGTTATGGATAGTGCTTGATAATCATACGGGTTCAGAGGTCTTTTTTAAACTGGGCTGCTGTATTCTAGTGGTTATTTTTGTATGTATGGATGTGTGAATGTATTTAGTCAGTCAATTTCTCACTTAGATATCTGTTATTTATTTATTTATTTATCATTAGTCTACATCGACGTGAGTCACATGTGGTTGACTAAACTGCCCCCCACAACGAAATGCCCCCAGATACCTCATTGCAGTCACGGTCCATGAGCATAGTAAGATGCTGTAGAATCCCTTGTTGTCTTCTCTGCATTGTACGTCCCTCCCCATGCCCCCCTTCCACTTTATGCATGCCAAAGGTAATGTGCACATTGTCCCCCGCTCCCCCTGACTTACTGCTCCGTTCCCACCTGTGCACCTCCATCCCTTTCCCTTTGGTAACTGTTAGTGCACTCTTCTGGTGCCGTTTTTCTTCTTCGGAGGTCTCTTGGTTCTCCTGCACAGGCGAGTGAAATCATTTGATATTTGTGTTTCTCCACCTGCCTGCCTTATTGCACTGAGTATGATGCACTCTCACACCATCCATGTTTCTGCCAATGGTAGGATTTGTTTTCATATGACGGAATAATATTCCAATGTTCATCTACTGGTGGACACTGAGCTTGGCTATTGAGAATAGTGCTGTGGTAATCATAGGGATGCACGTGTCGCTTTTAAACTGGCGGCGGCATTCTCTCATTCATTCATTCATTCATTCATCTATTTATTCTTTTATTTATTTGTCATCAATCTACAATTATGTGGATAACATCATGTTGAGTACACTCCCCCCATCACCAACGTAGCAAAGGTTAAGGGACTAGGGAGGCTGGTTGTGAAGGACGGGAGCAGGCTGCTAAGGGGGCATTACGATGAGCTCACATAATGTGGGGGGGAATTCTATGGGGAAGGCAGTATAGTTCAGAGAATTCAAGCAGTGATTCTGTAGCATGTTACTCTGCTGGTGAACAGTGAGTGTAATGGGGTCTGCGGGGGCGACTGGATGATCTGGGCAGTCCAGTATCCTTAATGTTCCTTATATAATTGTAGATTGGTTATTCAGAATCGTGCTGCCATACATTTAGGGGTGCAGATGTCTTTCTTGAACTGGGCTGCTGCATTCTTTATGTATGTATGTTTGAATGTATGTATGTATGTATGTATTCATCCTTCCATGCATCCATTCATTCATGCATTCTTTTATCTGTCTACCTATCTCTCTGTGTATCTTTGTGTCATTAATACACAATTAGATGAGTAACATGATGTTTACTAGACTCCTCCCATCACGCACGTGCCCCGAGATACCCCATTGCAGTCACAGTCCATGAGCATAGTAAGATACTGTTGAAGCCCTACTTGTCTTTTCTGGGTTTTGCAGCCCTGCCTGTGACCCCCGCTCCCACATTATATATTCTTATTCTAATGTGTCCTTACTTCCCCCCTCCCTAATCCCTCCATACCCACCCATTCACCTCAGTCTCTTTCCCTCTGTTAACTTTTAGTCCATTCATGGGTTTTCTGAGACTGCTGCTGTTTTTTCTTCAGTTTTTTGTTTGTGCTGAGACTGTAATGATGAGTGATATCATTATACATATATATATATATATATTTATATATATATGTAGGTAAGTAACTCTCATGTTTGGTAAGTTGATGCAGCTCTCCACGGGTGGGCAGTGCCCCTCCCCGTGGGTGAAGTTTGTGAGCGCATCACTGTTGCCTGGAGATTCCACGATGTCACAGTGGTGCCTCTGTCCTAGAGACATAATGTGTATGCTGAGAGGAGCAGGTGTGATTCCGGTGAGGTGGACACTGACCAACTTGACAGCATCAGGGTAAATGGAATCCAGAGCCAAGGTACTGTGTGTTCCTTTTAATTTTGTTGACACTACTTCACAGTTACATGAACAACATTATGGTTCCTAGACTACCCCCACTGTCAAGTCCCCACCACGTAGCCCGTAAGAGTGGCTGTCCAACAGCCCAGGAATATGCCGTAGAAGTGCTGCTGATCATCGCTATGTTATACGGACTTACCTAAGCACGCCGCCGGGCCGCAGCCTGTGTGCCACTCGTACTGCCCCATTTTCCCTCTCTCCCCTCCCTCCTAACCCGTCCTCCTCAGTCCCATTCCCTTTGGTAACCGTGAGTCCATTCTTGGGTTCGCTGCGGGTGCTACTGTCCTGTTCTATCACTCCCTTTCTTATTTCCGGTAGTCCCCAGGTGAGCGAAATCAGTTGACACTTGTCTTTCTCTGCGTGGCTTATTTCGCTGAGCATGATACCCGCTACCTCCCTCCATGTTGTTGCACATGGTAGGATTGGTTTCTTCATATGGCAGAATAATATTCCACTGTTCATCCTCTGATAGACACTTACCTTTGCAGTTATGGATAGTGCTTGATAATCATACGGGTTCAGAGGTCTTTTTTAAACTGGGCTGCTGTATTCTAGTGGTTATTTTTGTATGTATGGATGTGTGAATGTATTTAGTTAGTCAATTTCTCACTTAGATATCTGTTATTTATTTATTTATTTATCATTAGTCTACATCGACGTGAGTCACATGTGGTTGACTAAACTGCCCCCCACAACGAAATGCCCCCAGATACCTCATTGCAGTCACGGTCCATGAGCATAGTAAGATGCTGTAGAATCCCTTGTTGTCTTCTCTGCATTGTACGTCCCTCCCCATGCCCCCCTTCCACTTTATGCATGCCAAAGGTAATGTGCACATTGTCCCCCGCTCCCCCTGACTTACTGCTCCGTTCCCACCTGTGCACCTCCATCCCTTTCCCTTTGGTAACTGTTAGTGCACTCTTCTGGTGCCGTTTTTCTTCTTCGGAGGTCTCTTGGTTCTCCTGCACAGGCGAGTGAAATCATTTGATATTTGTGTTTCTCCACCTGCCTGCCTTATTGCACTGAGTATGATGCACTCTCACACCATCCATGTTTCTGCCAATGGTAGGATTTGTTTTCATATGACGGAATAATATTCCAATGTTCATCTACTGGTGGACACTGAGCTTGGCTATTGAGAATAGTGCTGTGGTAATCATAGGGATGCACGTGTCGCTTTTAAACTGGCGGCGGCATTCTCTCATTCATTCATTCATTCATCTATTTATTCTTTTATTTATTTGTCATCAATCTACAATTATGTGGATAACATCATGTTGAGTACACTCCCCCCATCACCAACGTAGCAAAGGTTAAGGGACTAGGGAGGCTGGTTGTGAAGGACGGGAGCAGGCTGCTAAGGGGGCATTACGATGAGCTCACATAATGTGGGGGGGAATTCTATGGGGAAGGCAGTATAGTTCAGAGAATTCAAGCAGTGATTCTGTAGCATGTTACTCTGCTGGTGAACAGTGAGTGTAATGGGGTCTGCGGGGGCGACTGGATGATCTGGGCAGTCCAGTATCCGTAATGTTCCTTATATAATTGTAGATTGGTTATTCAGAATCGTGCTGCCATACATTTAGGGGTGCAGATGTCTTTCTTGAACTGGGCTGCTGCATTCTTTATGTATGTATGTTTGAATGTATGTATGTATGTATGTATTCATCCTTCCATGCATCCATTCATTCATGCATTCTTTTATCTGTCTACCTATCTCTCTGTGTATCTTTGTGTCATTAATACACAATTAGATGAGTAACATGATGTTTACTAGACTCCTCCCATCACACACGTGCCCCGAGATACCCCATTGCAGTCACAGTCCATGAGCATAGTAAGATACTGTTGAAGCCCTACTTGTCTTTTCTGGGTTTTGCAGCCCTGCCTGTGACCCCCGCTCCCACATTATATATTCTTATTCTAATGTGTCCTTACTTCCCCCCTCCCTAATCCCTCCATGCCCACCCATTCACCTCAGTCTCTTTCCCTCTGTTAACTTTTAGTCCATTCATGGGTTTTCTGAGACTGCTGCTGTTTTTTCTTCAGTTTTTTTTTGTGCTGAGACTGTAATGATGAGTGATATCATTATACATATATATATATATATTTATATATATATGTAGGTAAGTAACTCTCATGTTTGGTAAGTTGATGCAGCTCTCCACGGGTGGGCAGTGCCCCTCCCCGTGGGTGAAGTTTGTGAGCGCATCACTGTTGCCTGGAGATTCCACGATGTCACAGTGGTGCCTCTGTCCTAGAGACATAATGTGTATGCTGAGAGGAGCAGGTGTGATTCCGGTGAGGTGGACACTGACCAACTTGACAGCATCAGGGTAAATGGAATCCAGAGCCAAGGTACTGTGTGTTCCTTTTAATTTTGTTGACACTACTTCACAGTTACATGAACAACATTATGGTTCCTAGACTACCCCCACTGTCAAGTCCCCACCACGTAGCCCGTAAGAGTGGCTGTCCAACAGCCCAGGAATATGCCGTAGAAGTGCTGCTGATCATCGCTATGTTATACGGACTTCCCTAAGCACGCCGCCGGGCCGCAGCCTGTGTGCCACTCGTACTGCCCCATTTTCCCTCTCTCCCCTCCCTCCTAACCCGTCCTCCTCAGTCCCATTCCCTTTGGTAACCGTGAGTCCATTCTTGGGTTCGCTGCGGGTGCTACTGTCCTGTTCTATCACTCCCTTTCTTATTTCCGGTAGTCCCCAGGTGAGCGAAATCAGTTGACACTTGTCTTTCTCTGCGTGGCTTATTTCGCTGAGCATGATACCCGCTACCTCCCTCCATGTTGTTGCACATGGTAGGATTGGTTTCTTCATATGGCAGAATAATATTCCACTGTTCATCCTCTGATAGACACTTACCTTTGCAGTTATGGATAGTGCTTGATAATCATACGGGTTCAGAGGTCTTTTTTAAACTGGGCTGCTGTATTCTAGTGGTTATTTTTGTATGTATGGATGTGTGAATGTATTTAGTTAGTCAATTACTCACTTAGATATCTGTTATTTATTTATTTATTTATCATTAGTCTACATCGACGTGAGTCACATGTGGTTGACTAAACTGCCCCCCACAACGAAATGCCCCCAGATACCTCATTGCAGTCACGGTCCATGAGCATAGTAAGATGCTGTAGAATCCCTTGTTGTCTTCTCTGCATTGTACGTCCCTCCCCATGCCCCCCTTCCACTTTATGCATGCCAAAGGTAATGTGCACATTGTCCCCCGCTCCCCCTGACTTACTGCTCCGTTCCCACCTGTGCACCTCCATCCCTTTCCCTTTGGTAACTGTTAGTGCACTCTTCTGGTGCCGTTTTTCTTCTTCGGAGGTCTCTTGGTTCTCCTGCACAGGCGAGTGAAATCATTTGATATTTGTGTTTCTCCACCTGCCTGCCTTATTGCACTGAGTATGATGCACTCTCACACCATCCATGTTTCTTCCAATGGTAGGATTTGTTTTCATATGACGGAATAATATTCCAATGTTCATCTACTGGTGGACACTGAGCTTGGCTATTGAGATTAGTGCTGTGGTAATCATAGGGATGCACGTGTCGCTTTTAAACTCGCGGCGGCATTCTCTCATTCATTCATTCATTCATCTATTTATTCTTTTATTTATTTGTCATCAATCTACAATTATGTGGATAACATCATGTACAGTACACTCCCCCCATCACCAACGTAGCAAAGGTTAAGGGACTAGGGAGGCTGGTTGTGAAGGACGGGAGCAGGCTGCTAAGGGGGCATTACGATGAGCTCACATAATGTGGGGGGGAATTCTATGGGGAAGGCAGTATAGTTCAGAGAATTCAAGCAGTGATTCTGTAGCATGTTACTCTGCTGGTGAACAGTGAGTGTAATGGGGTCTGCGGGGGCGACTGGATGATCTGGGCAGTCCAGTATCCTTAATGTTCCTTATATAATTGTAGATTGGTTATTCAGAATCGTGCTGCCATACATTTAGGGGTGCAGATGTCTTTCTTGAACTGGGCTGCTGCATTCTTTATGTATGTACGTTTGAATGTAGGTATGTATGTATGTATTCATCCTTCCATGCATCCATTCATTCATGCATTCTTTTATCTGTCTACCTATCTCTCTGTGTATCTTTGTGTCATTACTACACAATTAGATGAGTAACATGATGTCTACTAGACTCCTCCCATCACGCACGTGCCCCGAGATACCCCATTGCAGTCACAGTCCATGAGCATAGTAAGATACTGTAGAAGCCCTACTTGTCTTTTCTGTGTTTTGCAGCCCTGCCTGTGACCCCCGCTCCCACATTATATATTCTTATTCTAATGTGTCCTTACTTCCCCCTCCCTAATCCCTCCATGCCCACCCATTCACCTCAGTCTCTTTCCCTCTGTTAACTTTTAGTCCATTCATGGGTTTTCTGAGACTGCTGCTGTTTTGTTCTTCAGTTTTTTGTTTGTTCTGAGACTGTAATGATGAGTGATATCATTATACATATATATATATATATATATATAATATATATATATATATATATGTAGGTAAGTAACTCTAATGTTTGGTAAGATGATGCAGCTCTCCACGGCTGGGCAGTGCCCCTCCCCGTGGGTGAAGTTTGTGAGCGCATCACTGTTGCCTGGAGATTCCACGATGTCACAGTGGTTCCTCTGTCCTAGAGACATAATGTGTATGCTGAGAGGAGCAGGTGTGATTCCGGTGAGGTGGACACTGACCAACTTGACAGCATCAGGGTAAATGGAATCCAGAGCCAAGGTACTGTGTGTTCCTTTTAATTTTGGTGACACTACTTCACAGTTACATGAACAACATTATGGTTCCTAGACTACCCCCACTGTCAAGTCCCCACCACGTAGCCCGTAAGAGTGGCTGTCCAACAGCCCAGGAATATGCCGTAGAAGTGCTGCTGATCATCGCTATGTTATACGGACTTACCTAAGCACGCCGCCGGGCCGCTGCCTGTGTGCCACTCGTACTGCCCCATTTTCCCTCTCTCCCCTCCCTCCTAACCCGTCCTCCTCAGTCCCATTCCCTTTGGTAACCGTGAGTCCATTCTTGGGTTCGCTGCGGGTGCTACTGTCCTGTTCTATCACTCCCTTTCTTATTTCCGGTAGTCCCCAGGTGAGCGAAATCAGTTGACACTTGTCTTTCTCTGCGTGGCTTATTTCGCTGAGCATGATACCCGCTACCTCCCTCCATGTTGTTGCACATGGTAGGATTGGTTTCTTCATATGGCAGAATAATATTCCACTGTTCATCCTCTGATAGACACTTAACCTTTGCAGTTATGGATAGTGCTTGATAATCATACGGGTTCAGAGGTCTTTTTTAAACTGGGCTGCTGTATTCTAGTGGTTATTTTTGTATGTATGGATGTGTGAATGTATTTAGTCAGTCAATTACTCACTTAGATATCTGTTATTTATTTATTTATTTATCATTAGTCTACATCGACGTGAGTCACATGTGGTTGACTAAACTGCCCCCCACAACGAAATGCCCCCAGATACCTCATTGCAGTCACGGTCCATGAGCATAGTAAGATGCTGTAGAATCCCACGTTGTCTTCTCTGCATTGTACGTCCCTCCCCATGCCCCCCTTCCACTTTATGCATGCCAAAGGTAATGTGCACATTGTCCCCCGCTCCCCCTGACTTACTGCTCCGTTCCCACCTGTGCACCTCCATCCCTTTCCCTTTGGTAACTGTTAGTGCACTCTTCTGGTGCCGTTTTTCTTCTTCGGAGGTCTCTTGGTTCTCCTGCACAGGCGAGTGAAATCATTTGATATTTGTGTTTCTCCACCTGCCTGCCTTATTGCACTGAGTATGATGCACTCTCACACCATCCATGTTTCTGCCAATGGTAGGATTTGTTTTCATATGACGGAATAATATTCCAATGTTCATCTACTGGTGGACACTGAGCTTGGCTATTGAGAATAGTGCTGTGGTAATCATAGGGATGCACGTGTCGCTTTTAAACTGGCGGCGGCGGCATTCTCTCATTCATTCATTCATTCATTCATCTATTTATTCTTTTATTTATTTGTCATCAATCTACAATTATGTGGATAACATCATGTTGAGTACACTCCCCCCATCACCAACGTAGCAAAGGTTAAGGGACTAGGGAGGCTGGTTGTGAAGGACGGGAGCAGGCTGCTAAGGGGGCATTACGATGAGCTCACATAATGTGGGGGGGAATTCTATGGGGAAGGCAGTATAGTTCAGAGAATTCAAGCAGTGATTCTGTAGCATGTTACTCTGCTGGTGAACAGTGAGTGTAATGGGGTCTGCGGGGGCGACTGGATGATCTGGGCAGTCCAGTATCCGTAATGTTCCTTATATAATTGTAGATTGGTTATTCAGAATCGTGCTGCCATACATTTAGGGGTGCAGATGTCTTTCTTGAACTGGGCTGCTGCATTCTTTATGTATGTATGTTTGAATGTATGTATGTATGTATGTATTCATCCTTCCATGCATCCATTCATTCATGCATTCTTTTATCTGTCTACCTATCTCTCTGTGTATCTTTGTGTCATTAATACACAATTAGATGAGTAACATGATGTCTACTAGACTCCTCCCATCACGCACGTGCCCCGAGATACCCCATTGCAGTCACAGTCCATGAGCATAGTAAGATACTGTAGAAGCCCTACTTGTCTTTTCTGGGTTTTGCAGCCCTGCCTGTGACCCCCGCTCCCACATTATATATTCTTATTCTAATGTGTCCTTACTTCCCCCCTCCCTAATCCCTCCATGCCCACCCATTCACCTCAGTCTCTTTCCCTCTGTTAACTTTTAGTCCATTCATGGGTTTTCTGAGACAGCTGCTGTTTTGTTCTTCAGTTTTTTGTTTGTTCTGAGACTGTAATGATGAGTGATATCATTATACATATATATATATATATATAATATATATATATATATATATATATATGTAGGTAAGTAACTCTAATGTTTGGTAAGATGATGCAGCTCTCCACGGCTGGGCAGTGCCCCTCCCCGTGGGTGAAGTTTGTGAGCCCATCACTGTTGCCTGGAGATTCCACGATGTCACAGTGGTTCCTCTGTCCTAGAGACATAATGTGTATGCTGAGAGGAGCAGGTGTGATTCCGGTGAGGTGGACACTGACCAACTTGACAGCATCAGGGTAAATGGAATCCAGAGCCAAGGTACTGTGTGTTCCTTTTAATTTTGGTGACACTACTTCACAGTTACATGAACAACATTATGGTTCCTAGACTACCCCCACTGTCAAGTCCCCACCACGTAGCCCGTAAGAGTGGCTGTCCAACAGCCCAGGAATATGCCGTAGAAGTGCTGCTGATCATCGCTATGTTATACGGACTTACCTAAGCACGCCGCCGGGCCGCTGCCTGTGTGCCACTCGTACTGCCCCATTTTCCCTCTCTCCCCTCCCTCCTAACCCGTCCTCCTCAGTCCCATTCCCTTTGGTAACCGTGAGTCCATTCTTGGGTTCGCTGCGGGTGCTACTGTCCTGTTCTATCACTCCCTTTCTTCTTTCCGGTAGTCCCCAGGTGAGCGAAATCAGTTGACACTTGTCTTTCTCTGCGTGGCTTATTTCGCTGAGCATGATACCCGCTACCTCCCTCCATGTTGTTGCACATGGTAGGATTGGTTTCTTCATATGGCAGAATAATATTCCACTGTTCATCCTCTGATAGACACTTACCTTTGCAGTTATGGATAGTGCTTGATAATCATACGGGTTCAGAGGTCTTTTTTAAACTGGGCTGCTGTATTCTAGTGGTTATTTTTGTATGTATGGATGTGTGAATGTATTTAGTCAGTCAATTACTCACTTAGATATCTGTTATTTATTTATTTATTTATCATTAGTCTACATCGACGTGAGTCACATGTGGTTGACTAAACTGCCCCCCACAACGAAATGCCCCCAGATACCTCATTGCAGTCACGGTCCATGAGCATAGTAAGATGCTGTAGAATCCCTTGTTGTCTTCTCTGCATTGTACGTCCCTCCCCATGCCCCCCTTCCACTTTCTGCATGCCAAAGGTAATGTGCACATTGTCCCCCGCTCCCCCTGACTTACTGCTCCGTTCCCACCTGTGCACCTCCATCCCTTTCCCTTTGGTAACTGTTAGTGCACTCTTCTGGTGCCGTTTTTCTTCTTCGGAGGTCTCTTGGTTCTCCTGCACAGGCGAGTGAAATCATTTGATATTTGTGTTTCTCCACCTGCTTGCCTTATTGCACTGAGTATGATGCACTCTCACACCATCCATGTTTCTGCCAATGGTAGGATTTGTTTTCATATGACGGAATAATATTCCAATGTTCATCTACTGGTGGACACTGAGCTTGGCTATTGAGAATAGTGCTGTGGTAATCATAGGGATGCACGTGTCGCTTTTAAACTGGCGGCGGCGGCATTCTCTCATTCATTCATTCATTCATTCATCTATTTATTCTTTTATTTATTTGTCATCAATCTACAATTATGTGGATAACATCATGTTGAGTACACTCCCCCCATCACCAACGTAGCAAAGGTTAAGGGACTAGGGAGGCTGGTTGTGAAGGACGGGAGCAGGCTGCTAAGGGGGCATTACGATGAGCTCACATAATGTGGGGGGGAATTCTATGGGGAAGGCAGTATAGTTCAGAGAATTCAAGCAGTGATTCTGTAGCATGTTACTCTGCTGGTGAACAGTGAGTGTAATGGGGTCTGCGGGGGCGACTGGATGATCTGGGCAGTCCAGTATCCTTAATGTTCCTTATATAATTGTAGATTGGTTATTGAGAATCGTGCTGCCATACATTTAGGGGTGCAGATGTCTTTCTTGAACTGGGCTGCTGCATTCTTTATGTATGTATGTTTGAATGTATGTATGTATGTATGTATTCATCCTTCCATGCATCCATTCATTCATGCATTCTTTTATCTGTCTACCTATCTCTCTGTGTATCTTTGTGTCATTAATACACAATTAGATGAGTAACATGATGTCTACTAGACTCCTCCCATCACGCACGTGCCCCGAGATACCCCATTGCAGTCACAGTCCATGAGCATAGTAAGATACTGTAGAAGCCCTACTTGTCTTTTCTGGGTTTTGCAGCCCTGCCTGTGACCCCCGCTCCCACATTATATATTCTTATTCTAATGTGTCCTTACTTCCCCCCTCCCTAATCCCTCCATGCCCACCCATTCACCTCAGTCTCTTTCCCTCTGTTAACTTTTAGTCCATTCATGGGTTTTCTGAGACTGCTGCTGTTTTGTTCTTCAGTTTTTTGTTTGTTCTGAGACTGTAATGATGAGTGATATCATTATACATATATATATATATATATAATATATATATATATATATATATATGTAGGTAAGTAACTCTAATGTTTGGTAAGATGATGCAGCTCTCCACGGCTGGGCAGTGCCCCTCCCCGTGGGTGAAGTTTGTGAGCCCATCACTGTTGCCTGGAGATTCCACGATGTCACAGTGGTTCCTCTGTCCTAGAGACATAATGTGTATGCTGAGAGGAGCAGGTGTGATTCCGGTGAGGTGGACACTGACCAACTTGACAGCATCAGGGTAAATGGAATCCAGAGCCAAGGTACTGTGTGTTCCTTTTAATTTTGGTGACACTACTTCACAGTTACATGAACAACATTGTGGTTCCTAGACTACCCCCACTGTCAAGTCCCCACCACGTAGCCCGTAAGAGTGGCTGTCCAACAGCCCAGGAATATGCCGTAGAAGTGCTGCTGATCATCGCTATGTTATACGGACTTACCTAAGCACGCCGCCGGGCCGCTGCCTGTGTGCCACTCGTACTGCCCCATTTTCCCTCTCTCCCCTCCCTCCTAACCCGTCCTCCTCAGTCCCATTCCCTTTGGTAACCGTGAGTCCATTCTTGGGTTCGCTGCGGGTGCTACTGTCCTGTTCTATCACTCCCTTTCTTCTTTCCGGTAGTCCCCAGGTGAGCGAAATCAGTTGACACTTGTCTTTCTCTGCGTGGCTTATTTCGCTGAGCATGATACCCGCTACCTCCCTCCATGTTGTTGCACATGGTAGGATTGGTTTCTTCATATGGCAGAATAATATTCCACTGTTCATCCTCTGATAGACACTTACCTTTGCAGTTATGGATAGTGCTTGATAATCATACGGGTTCAGAGGTCTTTTTTAAACTGGGCTGCTGTATTCTAGTGGTTATTTTTGTATGTATGGATGTGTGAATGTATTTAGTCAGTCAATTACTCACTTAGATATCTGTTATTTATTTATTTATTTATCATTAGTCTACATCGACGTGAGTCACATGTGGTTGACTAAACTGCCCCCCACAACGAAATGCCCCCAGATACCTCATTGCAGTCACGGTCCATGAGCATAGTAAGATGCTGTAGAATCCCTTGTTGTCTTCTCTGCATTGTACGTCCCTCCCCATGCCCCCCTTCCACTTTCTGCATGCCAAAGGTAATGTGCACATTGTCCCCCGCTCCCCCTGACTTACTGCTCCGTTCCCACCTGTGCACCTCCATCCCTTTCCCTTTGGTAACTGTTAGTGCACTCTTCTGGTGCCGTTTTTCTTCTTCGGAGGTCTCTTGGTTCTCCTGCACAGGCGAGTGAAATCATTTGATATTTGTGTTTCTCCACCTGCTTGCCTTATTGCACTGAGTATGATGCACTCTCACACCATCCATGTTTCTGCCAATGGTAGGATTTGTTTTCATATGACGGAATAATATTCCAATGTTCATCTACTGGTGGACACTGAGCTTGGCTATTGAGAATAGTGCTGTGGTAATCATAGGGATGCACGTGTCGCTTTTAAACTGGCGGCGGCGGCATTCTCTCATTCATTCATTCATTCATCTATTTATTCTTTTATTTATTTGTCATCAATCTACAATTATGTGGATAACATCATGTTGAGTATACTCCCCCCATCACCAACGTAGCAAAGGTTAAGGGACTAGGGAGGCTGGTTGTGAAGGACGGGAGCAGGCTGCTAAGGGGGCATTACGATGAGCTCACATAATGTGGGGGGGAATTCTATGGGGAAGGCAGTATAGTTCAGAGAATTCAAGCAGTGATTCTGTAGCATGTTACTCTGCTGGTGAACAGTGAGTGTAATGGGGTCTGCGGGGGCGACTGGATGATCTGGGCAGTCCAGTATCCTTAATGTTCCTTATATAATTGTAGATTGGTTATTGAGAATCGTGCTGCCATACATTTAGGGGTGCAGATGTCTTTCTTGAACTGGGCTGCTGCATTCTTTATGTATGTATGTTTGAATGTATGTATGTATGTATGTATTCATCCTTCCATGCATCCATTCATTCATGCATTCTTTTATCTGTCTACCTATCTCTCTGTGTATCTTTGTGTCATTAATACACAATTAGATGAGTAACATGATGTCTACTAGACTCCTCCCATCACGCACGTGCCCCGAGATACCCCATTGCAGTCACAGTCCATGAGCATAGTAAGATACTGTAGAAGCCCTACTTGTCTTTTCTGGGTTTTGCAGCCCTGCCTGTGACCCCCGCTCCCACATTATATATTCTTATTCTAATGTGTCCTTACTTCCCCCCTCCCTAATCCCTCCATGCCCACCCATTCACCTCAGTCTCTTTCCCTCTGTTAACTTTTAGTCCATTCATGGGTTTTCTGAGACTGCTGCTGTTTTGTTCTTCAGTTTTTTGTTTGTTCTGAGACTGTAATGATGAGTGATATCATTATACATATATATATATATATAATATATATATATATATATATATGTAGGTAAGTAACTCTAATGTTTGGTAAGATGATGCAGCTCTCCACGGCTGGGCAGTGCCCCTCCCCGTGGGTGAAGTTTGTGAGCCCATCACTGTTGCCTGGAGATTCCACGATGTCACAGTGGTTCCTCTGTCCTAGAGACATAATGTGTATGCTGAGAGGAGCAGGTGTGATTCCGGTGAGGTGGACACTGACCAACTTGACAGCATCAGGGTAAATGGAATCCAGAGACAAGGTACTGTGTGTTCCTTTTAATTTTGGTGACACTACTTCACAGTTACATGAACAACATTATGGTTCCTAGACTACCCCCACTGTCAAGTCCCCACCACGTAGCCCGTAAGAGTGGCTGTCCAACAGCCCAGGAATATGCCGTAGAAGTGCTGCTGATCATCGCTATGTTATACGGACTTACCTAAGCACGCCGCCGGGCCGCTGCCTGTGTGCCACTCGTACTGCCCCATTTTCCCTCTCTCCCCTCCCTCCTAACCCGTCCTCCTCAGTCCCATTCCCTTTGGTAACCGTGAGTCCATTCTTGGGTTCGCTGCGGGTGCTACTGTCCTGTTCTATCACTCCCTTTCTTCTTTCCGGTAGTCCCCAGGTGAGCGAAATCAGTTGACACTTGTCTTTCTCTGCGTGGCTTATTTCGCTGAGCATGATACCCGCTACCTCCCTCCATGTTGTTGCACATGGTAGGATTGGTTTCTTCATATGGCAGAATAATATTCCACTGTTCATCCTCTGATAGACACTTACCTTTGCAGTTATGGATAGTGCTTGATAATCATACGGGTTCAGAGGTCTTTTTTAAACTGGGCTGCTGTATTCTAGTGGTTATTTTTGTATGTATGGATGTGTGAATGTATTTAGTCAGTCAATTACTCACTTAGATATCTGTTATTTATTTATTTATTTATCATTAGTCTACATCGACGTGAGTCACATGTGGTTGACTAAACTGCCCCCCACAACGAAATGCCCCCAGATACCTCATTGCAGTCACGGTCCATGAGCATAGTAAGATGCTGTAGAATCCCTTGTTGTCTTCTCTGCATTGTACGTCCCTCCCCATGCCCCCCTTCCACTTTATGCATGCCAAAGGTAATGTGCACATTGTCCCCCGCTCCCCCTGACTTACTGCTCCGTTCCCACCTGTGCACCTCCATCCCTTTCCCTTTGGTAACTGTTAGTGCACTCTTCTGGTGCCGTTTTTCTTCTTCGGAGGTCTCTTGGTTCTCCTGCACAGGCGAGTGAAATCATTTGATATTTGTGTTTCTCCACCTGCTTGCCTTATTGCACTGAGTATGATGCACTCTCACACCATCCATGTTTCTTCCAATGGTAGGATTTGTTTTCATATGACGGAATAATATTCCAATGTTCATCTACTGGTGGACACTGAGCTTGGCTATTGAGAATAGTGCTGTGGTAATCATAGGGATGCACGTGTCGCTTTTAAACTGGCGGCGGCGGCATTCTCTCATTCATTCATTCATTCATTCATCTATTTATTCTTTTATTTATTTGTCATCAATCTACAATTATGTGGATAACATCATGTTGAGTACACTCCCCCCATCACCAACGTAGCAAAGGTTAAGGGACTAGGGAGGCTGGTTGTGAAGGACGGGAGCAGGCTGCTAAGGGGGCATTACGATGAGCTCACATAATGTGGGGGGGAATTCTATGGGGAAGGCAGTATAGTTCAGAGAATTCAAGCAGTGATTCTGTAGCATGTTACTCTGCTGGTGAACAGTGAGTGTAATGGGGTCTGCGGGGGCGACTGGATGATCTGGGCAGTCCAGTATCCTTAATGTTCCTTATATAATTGTAGATTGGTTATTGAGAATCGTGCTGCCATACATTTAGGGGTGCAGATGTCTTTCTTGAACTGGGCTGCTGCATTCTTTATGTATGTATGTTTGAATGTATGTATGTATGTATGTATTCATCCTTCCATGCATCCATTCATTCATGCATTCTTTTATCTGTCTACCTATCTCTCTGTGTATCTTTGTGTCATTAATACACAATTAGATGAGTAACATGATGTCTACTAGACTCCTCCCATCACGCACGTGCCCCGAGATACCCCATTGCAGTCACAGTCCATGAGCATAGTAAGATACTGTAGAAGCCCTACTTGTCTTTTCTGGGTTTTGCAGCCCTGCCTGTGACCCCCGCTCCCACATTATATATTCTTATTCTAATGTGTCCTTACTTCCCCCCTCCCTAATCCCTCCATGCCCACCCATTCACCTCAGTCTCTTTCCCTCTGTTAACTTTTAGTCCATTCATGGGTTTTCTGAGACTGCTGCTGTTTTGTTCTTCAGTTTTTTGTTTGTTCTGAGACTGTAATGATGAGTGATATCATTATACATACATACATATATATATATATATATATATATGTAGGTAAGTAACTCTAATGTTTGGTAAGATGATGCAGCTCTCCACGGCTGGGCAGTGCCCCTCCCCGTGGGTGAAGTTTGTGAGCGCATCACTGTTGCCTGGAGATTCCACGATGTCACAGTGGTTCCTCTGTCCTAGAGACATAATGTGTATGCTGAGAGGAGCAGGTGTGATTCCGGTGAGGTGGACACTGACCAACTTGACAGCATCAGGGTAAATGGAATCCAGAGCCAAGGTACTGTGTGTTCCTTTTAATTTTGTTGACACTACTTCACAGTTACATGAACAACATTATGGTTCCTAGACTACCCCCACTGTCAAGTCCCCACCACGTAGCCCGTAAGAGTGGCTGTCCAACAGCCCAGGAATATGCCGTAGAAGTGCTGCTGATCATCGCTATGTTATACGGACTTCCCTAAGCACGCCGCCGGGCCGCAGCCTGTGTGCCACTCGTACTGCCCCATTTTCCCTCTCTCCCCTCCCTCCTAACCCGTCCTCCTCAGTCCCATTCCCTTTGGTAACCGTGAGTCCATTCTTGGGTTCGCTGCGGGTGCTACTGTCCTGTTCTATCACTCCCTTTCTTCTTTCCGGTAGTCCCCAGGTGAGCGAAATCAGTTGACACTTGTCTTTCTCTGCGTGGCTTATTTCGCTGAGCATGATACCCGCTACCTCCCTCCATGTTGTTGCACATGGTAGGATTGGTTTCTTCATATGGCAGAATAATATTCCACTGTTCATCCTCTGATAGACACTTACCTTTGCAGTTATGGATAGTGCTTGATAATCATACGGGTTCAGAGGTCTTTTTTAAACTGGGCTGCTGTATTCTAGTGGTTATTTTTGTATGTATGGATGTGTGAATGTATTTAGTCAGTCAATTACTCACTTAGATATCTGTTATTTATTTATTTATTTATCATTAGTCTACATCGACGTGAGTCACATGTGGTTGACTAAACTGCCCCCCACAACGAAATGCCCCCAGATACCTCATTGCAGTCATGGTCCATGAGCATAGTAAGATGCTGTAGAATCCCTTGTTGTCTTCTCTGCATTGTACGTCCCTCCCCATGCCCCCCTTCCACTTTATGCATGCCAAAGGTAATGTGCACATTGTCCCCCGCTCCCCCTGACTTACTGCTCCGTTCCCACCTGTGCACCTCCATCCCTTTCCCTTTGGTAACTGTTAGTGCACTCTTCTGGTGCCGTTTTTCTTCTTCGGAGGTCTCTTGGTTCTCCTGCACAGGCGAGTGAAATCATTTGATATTTGTGTTTCTCCACCTGCTTGCCTTATTGCACTGAGTATGATGCACTCTCACACCATGCATGTTTCTGCCAATGGTAGGATTTGTTTTCATATGACGGAATAATATTCCAATGTTCATCTACTGGTGGACACTGAGCTTGGCTATTGAGAATAGTGCTGTGGTAATCATAGGGATGCACGTGTCGCTTTTAAACTGGCGGCGGCGGCATTCTCTCATTCATTCATTCATTCATTCATCTATTTATTCTTTTATTTATTTGTCATCAATCTACAATTATGTGGATAACATCATGTTGAGTACACTCCCCCCATCACCAACGTAGCAAAGGTTAAGGGACTAGGGAGGCTGGTTGTGAAGGACGGGAGCAGGCTGCTAAGGGGGCATTACGATGAGCTCACATAATGTGGGGGGGAATTCTATGGGGAAGGCAGTATAGTTCAGAGAATTCAAGCAGTGATTCTGTAGCATGTTACTCTGCTGGTGAACAGTGAGTGTAATGGGGTCTGCGGGGGCGACTGGATGATCTGGGCAGTCCAGTATCCTTAATGTTCCTTATATAATTGTAGATTGGTTATTGAGAATCGTGCTGCCATATATTTAGGGGTGCAGATGTCTTTCTTGAACTGGGCTGCTGCATTCTTTATGTATGTATGTTTGAATGTATGTATGTATGTATGTATTCATCCTTCCATGCATCCATTCATTCATGCATTCTTTTATCTGTCTACCTATCTCTCTGTGTATCTTTGTGTCATTAATACACAATTAGATGAGTAACATGATGTCTACTAGACTCCTCCTATCACGCACGTGCCCCGAGATACCCCATTGCAGTCACAGTCCATGAGCATAGTAAGATACTGTAGAAGCCCTACTTGTCTTTTCTGGGTTTTGCAGCCCTGCCTGTGACCCCCGCTCCCACATTATATATTCTTATTCTAATGTGTCCTTACTTCCCCCCTCCCTAATCCCTCCATGCCCACCCATTCACCTCAGTCTCTTTCCCTCTGTTAACTTTTAGTCCATTCATGGGTTTTCTGAGACTGCTGCTGTTTTGTTCTTCAGTTTTTTGTTTGTTCTGAGACTGTAATGATGAGTGATATCATTATACATACATACATACATATATATATATATATATATATATGTAGGTAAGTAACTCTAATGTTTGGTAAGATGATGCAGCTCTCCACGGCTGGGCAGTGCCCCTCCCCGTGGGTGAAGTTTGTGAGCGCATCACTGTTGCCTGGAGATTCCACGATGTCACAGTGGTGCCTCTGTCCTAGAGACATAATGTGTATGCTGAGAGGAGCAGGTGTGATTCCGGTGAGGTGGACACTGACCAACTTGACAGCATCAGGGTAAATGGAATCCAGAGCCAAGGTACTGTGTGTTCCTTTTAATTTTGTTGACACTACTTCACAGTTACATGAACAACATTATGGTTCCTAGACTACCCCCACTGTCAAGTCCCCACCACGTAGCCCGTAAGAGTGGCTGTCCAACAGCCCAGGAATATGCCGTAGAAGTGCTGCTGATCATCGCTATGTTATACGGACTTCCCTAAGCACGCCGCCGGGCCGCAGCCTGTGTGCCACTCGTACTGCCCCATTTTCCCTCTCTCCCCTCCCTCCTAACCCGTCCTCCTCAGTCCCATTCCCTTTGGTAACCGTGAGTCCATTCTTGGGTTCGCTGCGGGTGCTACTGTCCTGTTCTATCACTCCCTTTCTTCTTTCCGGTAGTCCCCAGGTGAGCGAAATCAGTTGACACTTGTCTTTCTCTGCGTGGCTTATTTCGCTGAGCATGATACCCGCTACCTCCCTCCATGTTGTTGCACATGGTAGGATTGGTTTCTTCATATGGCAGAATAATATTCCACTGTTCATCCTCTGATAGACACTTACCTTTGCAGTTATGGATAGTGCTTGATAATCATACGGGTTCAGAGGTCTTTTTTAAACTGGGCTGCTGTATTCTAGTGGTTATTTTTGTATGTATGGATGTGTGAATGTATTTAGTCAGTCAATTACTCACTTAGATATCTGTTATTTATTTATTTATTTATCATTAGTCTACATCGACGTGAGTCACATGTGGTTGACTAAACTGCCCCCCACAACGAAATGCCCCCAGATACCTCATTGCAGTCACGGTCCATGAGCATAGTAAGATGCTGTAGAATCCCTTGTTGTCTTCTCTGCATTGTACGTCCCTCCCCATGCCCCCCTTCCACTTTATGCATGCCAAAGGTAATGTGCACATTGTCCCCCGCTCCCCCTGACTTACTGCTCCGTTCCCACCTGTGCACCTCCATCCCTTTCCCTTTGGTAACTGTTAGTGCACTCTTCTGGTGCCGTTTTTCTTCTTCGGAGGTCTCTTGGTTCTCCTGCACAGGCGAGTGAAATCATTTGATATTTGTGTTTCTCCACCTGCTTGCCTTATTGCACTGAGTATGATGCACTCTCACACCATGCATGTTTCTGCCAATGGTAGGATTTGTTTTCATATGACGGAATAATATTCCAATGTTCATCTACTGGTGGACACTGAGCTTGGCTATTGAGAATAGTGCTGTGGTAATCATAGGGATGCACGTGTCGCTTTTAAACTGGCGGCGGCATTCTCTCATTCATTCATTCATTCATTCATCTATTTATTCTTTTATTTATTTGTCATCAATCTACAATTATGTGGATAACATCACGTTGAGTACACTCCCCCCATCACCAACGTAGCAAAGGTTAAGGGACTAGGGAGGCTGGTTGTGAAGGACGGGAGCAGGCTGCTAAGGGGGCATTACGATGAGCTCACATAATGTGGGGGGGAATTCTATGGGGAAGGCAGTATAGTTCAGAGAATTCAAGCAGTGATTCTGTAGCATGTTACTCTGCTGGTGAACAGTGAGTGTAATGGGGTCTGCGGGGGCGACTGGATGATCTGGGCAGTCCAGTATCCTTAATGTTCCTTATATAATTGTAGATTGGTTATTGAGAATCGTGCTGCCATACATTTAGGGGTGCAGATGTCTTTCTTGAACTGGGCTGCTGCATTCTTTATGTATGTATGTTTGAATGTATGTATGTATGTATGTATTCATCCTTCCATGCATCCATTCATTCATGCATTCTTTTATCTGTCTACCTATCTCTCTGTGTATCTTTGTGTCATTAATACACAATTAGATGAGTAACATGATGTCTACTAGACTCCTCCCATCACGCACGTGCCCCGAGATACCCCATTGCAGTCACAGTCCATGAGCATAGTAAGATACTGTAGAAGCCCTACTTGTCTTTTCTGGGTTTTGCAGCCCTGCCTGTGACCCCCGCTCCCACATTATATATTCTTATTCTAATGTGTCCTTACTTCCCCCCTCCCTAATCCCTCCATGCCCACCCATTCACCTCAGTCTCTTTCCCTCTGTTAACTTTTAGTCCATTCATGGGTTTTCTGAGACTGCTGCTGTTTTGTTCTTCAGTTTTTTGTTTGTTCTGAGACTGTAATGATGAGTGATATCATTATACATACATACATATATATATATATATATATATATGTAGGTAAGTAACTCTAATGTTTGGTAAGATGATGCAGCTCTCCACGGCTGGGCAGTGCCCCTCCCCGTGGGTGAAGTTTGTGAGCGCATCACTGTTGCCTGGAGATTCCACGATGTCACAGTGGTTCCTCTGTCCTAGAGACATAATGTGTATGCTGAGAGGAGCAGGTGTGATTCCGGTGAGGTGGACACTGACCAACTTGACAGCATCAGGGTAAATGGAATCCAGAGCCAAGGTACTGTGTGTTCCTTTTAATTTTGTTGACACTACTTCACAGTTACATGAACAACATTATGGTTCCTAGACTACCCCCACTGTCAAGTCCCCACCACGTAGCCCGTAAGAGTGGCTGTCCAACAGCCCAGGAATATGCCGTAGAAGTGCTGCTGATCATCGCTATGTTATACGGACTTCCCTAAGCACGCCGCCGGGCCGCAGCCTGTGTGCCACTCGTACTGCCCCATTTTCCCTCTCTCCCCTCCCTCCTAACCCGTCCTCCTCAGTCCCATTCCCTTTGGTAACCGTGAGTCCATTCTTGGGTTCGCTGCGGGTGCTACTGTCCTGTTCTATCACTCCCTTTCTTCTTTCCGGTAGTCCCCAGGTGAGCGAAATCAGTTGACACTTGTCTTTCTCTGCGTGGCTTATTTCGCTGAGCATGATACCCGCTACCTCCCTCCATGTTGTTGCACATGGTAGGATTGGTTTCTTCATATGGCAGAATAATATTCCACTGTTCATCCTCTGATAGACACTTACCTTTGCAGTTATGGATAGTGCTTGATAATCATACGGGTTCAGAGGTCTTTTTTAAACTGGGCTGCTGTATTCTAGTGGTTATTTTTGTATGTATGGATGTGTGAATGTATTTAGTCAGTCAATTACTCACTTAGATATCTGTTATTTATTTATTTATTTATCATTAGTCTACATCGACGTGAGTCACATGTGGTTGACTAAACTGCCCCCCACAACGAAATGCCCCCAGATACCTCATTGCAGTCACGGTCCATGAGCATAGTAAGATGCTGTAGAATCCCTTGTTGTCTTCTCTGCATTGTACGTCCCTCCCCATGCCCCCCTTCCACTTTCTGCATGCCAAAGGTAATGTGCACATTGTCCCCCGCTCCCCCTGACTTACTGCTCCGTTCCCACCTGTGCACCTCCATCCCTTTCCCTTTGGTAACTGTTAGTGCACTCTTCTGGTGCCGTTTTTCTTCTTCGGAGGTCTCTTGGTTCTCCTGCACAGGCGAGTGAAATCATTTGATATTTGTGTTTCTCCACCTGCTTGCCTTATTGCACTGAGTATGATGCACTCTCACACCATCCATGTTTCTGCCAATGGTAGGATTTGTTTTCATATGACGGAATAATATTCCAATGTTCATCTACTGGTGGACACTGAGCTTGGCTATTGAGAATAGTGCTGTGGTAATCATAGGGATGCACGTGTCGCTTTTAAACTGGCGGCGGCGGCATTCTCTCATTCATTCATTCATTCATTCATCTATTTATTCTTTTATTTATTTGTCATCAATCTACAATTATGTGGATAACATCATGTTGAGTACACTCCCCCCATCACCAACGTAGCAAAGGTTAAGGGACTAGGGAGGCTGGTTGTGAAGGACGGGAGCAGGCTGCTAAGGGGGCATTACGATGAGCTCACATAATGTGGGGGGGAATTCTATGGGGAAGGCAGTATAGTTCAGAGAATTCAAGCAGTGATTCTGTAGCATGTTACTCTGCTGGTGAACAGTGAGTGTAATGGGGTCTGCGGGGGCGACTGGATGATCTGGGCAGTCCAGTATCCTTAATGTTCCTTATATAATTGTAGATTGGTTATTGAGAATCGTGCTGCCATATATTTAGGGGTGCAGATGTCTTTCTTGAACTGGGCTGCTGCATTCTTTATGTATGTATGTTTGAATGTATGTATGTATGTATGTATTCATCCTTCCATGCATCCATTCATTCATGCATTCTTTTATCTGTCTACCTATCTCTCTGTGTATCTTTGTGTCATTAATACACAATTAGATGAGTAACATGATGTCTACTAGACTCCTCCCATCACGCACGTGCCCCGAGATACCCCATTGCAGTCACAGTCCATGAGCATAGTAAGATACTGTAGAAGCCCTACTTGTCTTTTCTGGGTTTTGCAGCCCTGCCTGTGACCCCCGCTCCCACATTATATATTCTTATTCTAATGTGTCCTTACTTCCCCCCTCCCTAATCCCTCCATGCCCACCCATTCACCTCAGTCTCTTTCCCTCTGTTAACTTTTAGTCCATTCATGGGTTTTCTGAGACTGCTGCTGTTTTGTTCTTCAGTTTTTTGTTTGTTCTGAGACTGTAATGATGAGTGATATCATTATACATACATACATATATATATATATATATATATATGTAGGTAAGTAACTCTAATGTTTGGTAAGATGATGCAGCTCTCCACGGCTGGGCAGTGCCCCTCCCCGTGGGTGAAGTTTGTGAGCGCATCACTGTTGCCTGGAGATTCCACGATGTCACAGTGGTGCCTCTGTCCTAGAGACATAATGTGTATGCTGAGAGGAGCAGGTGTGATTCCGGTGAGGTGGACACTGACCAACTTGACAGCATCAGGGTAAATGGAATCCAGAGCCAAGGTACTGTGTGTTCCTTTTAATTTTGTTGACACTACTTCACAGTTACATGAACAACATTATGGTTCCTAGACTACCCCCACTGTCAAGTCCCCACCACGTAGCCCGTAAGAGTGGCTGTCCAACAGCCCAGGAATATGCCGTAGAAGTGCTGCTGATCATCGCTATGTTATACGGACTTCCCTAAGCACGCTGCCGGGCCGCAGCCTGTGTGCCACTCGTACTGCCCCATTTTCCCTCTCTCCCCTCCCTCCTAACCCGTCCTCCTCAGTCCCATTCCCTTTGGTAACCGTGAGTCCATTCTTGGGTTCGCTGCGGGTGCTACTGTCCTGTTCTATCACTCCCTTTCTTATTTCCGGTAGTCCCCAGGTGAGCGAAATCAGTTGACACTTGTCTTTCTCTGCGTGGCTTATTTCGCTGAGCGTGATACCCGCTACCTCCCTCCATGTTGTTGCACATGGTAGGATTGGTTTCTTCATATGGCAGAATAATATTCCACTGTTCATCCTCTGATAGACACTTACCTTTGCAGTTATGGATAGTGCTTGATAATCATACGGGTTCAGAGGTCTTTTTTAAACTGGGCTGCTGTATTCTAGTGGTTATTTTTGTATGTATGGATGTGTGAATGTATTTAGTTAGTCAATTACTCACTTAGATATCTGTTATTTATTTATTTATTTATCATTAGTCTACATCGACGTGAGTCACATGTGGTTGACTAAACTGCCCCCCACAACGAAATGCCCCCAGATACCTCATTGCAGTCACGGTCCATGAGCATAGTATGATGCTGTAGAATCCCTTGTTGTCTTCTCTGTGTTGTACGTCCCTCCCCATGCCCCCCTTCCACTTTATGCATGCCAAAGGTAATGTGCACATTGTCCCCCGCTCCCCCTGACTTACTGCTCCGTTCCCACCTGTGCACCTCCATCCCTTTCCCTTTGGTAACTGTTAGTGCACTCTTCTGGTGCCGTTTTTCTTCTTCGGAGGTCTCTTGGTTCTCCTGCACAGGCGAGTGAAATCATTTGATATTTGTGTTTCTCCACCTGCCTGCCTTATTGCACTGAGTATGATGCACTCTCACACCATCCATGTTTCTGCCAATGGTAGGATTTGTTTTCATATGATGGAATAATATTCCAATGTTCATCTACTGGTGGACACTGAGCTTTTCTATTGAGAATAGTGCTGTGGTAATCATAGGGATGCACGTGTCGCTTTTAAACTGACGGCGGCATTCTCTCATTCATTCATTCATTCATCTATTTATTCTTTTATTTATTTGTCATCAATCTACAATTATGTGGATAACATCATGTTGAGTACACTCCCCCCATCACCAACGTAGCAAAGGTTAAGGGACTAGGGAGGCTGGTTGTGAAGGACGGGAGCAGGCTGCTAAGGGGGCATTACGATGAGCTCACATAATGTGGGGGGGAATTCTATGGGGAAGGCAGTATAGTTCAGAGAATTCAAGCAGTGATTCTGTAGCATGTTACTCTGCTGGTGAACAGTGAGTGTAATGGGGTCTGCGGGGGCGACTGGATGATCTGGGCAGTCCAGTATCCTTAATGTTCCTTATATAATTGTAGATTGGTTATTGAGAATCGTGCTGCCATACATTTAGGGGTGCAGATGTCTTTCTTGAACTGGGCTGCTGCATTCTTTATGTATGTATGTTTGAATGTATGTATGTATGTATGTATTCATCCTTCCATGCATCCATTCATTCATGCATTCTTTTATCTGTCTACCTATCTCTCTGTGTATCTTTGTGTCATTAATACACAATTAGATGAGTAACATGATGTCTACTAGACTCCTCCCATCACGCACGTGCCCCAAGATACCCCATTGCAGTCACAGTCCATGAGCATAGTAAGATACTGTAGAAGCCCTACTTGTCTTTTCTGGGTTTTGCAGCCCTGCCTGTGACCCCCGCTCCCACATTATATATTCTTATTCTAATGTGTCCTTACTTCCCCCCTCCCTAATCCCTCCATGCCCACCCATTCACCTCAGTCTCTTTCCCTCTGTTAACTTTTAGTCCATTCATGGGTTTTCTGAGACTGCTGCTGTTTTGTTCTTCAGTTTTTTGTTTGTTCTGAGACTGTAATGATGAGTGATATCATTATACATACATACATATATATATATATATATATATATGTAGGTAAGTAACTCTAATGTTTGGTAAGATGATGCAGCTCTCCACGGCTGGGCAGTGCCCCTCCCCGTGGGTGAAGTTTGTGAGCGCCTCACTGTTGCCTGGAGATTCCACGATGTCACAGTGGTGCCTCTGTCCTAGAGACATAATGTGTATGCTGAGAGGAGCAGGTGTGATTCCGGTGAGGTGGACACTGACCAACTTGACAGCATCAGGGTAAATGGAATCCAGAGCCAAGGTACTGTGTGTTCCTTTTAATTTTGTTGACACTACTTCACAGTTACATGAACAACATTATGGTTCCTAGACTACTCCCACTGTCAAGTCCCCACCACGTAGCCCGTAAGAGTGGCTGTCCAACAGCCCAGGAATATGCCGTAGAAGTGCTGCTGATCATCGCTATGTTATACGGACTTACCTAAGCACGCCGCCGGGCCGCAGCCTGTGTGCCACTCATACTGCCCCATTTTCCCTCTCTCCCCTCCCTCCTAACCCGTCCTCCTCAGTCCCATTCCCTTTGGTAACCGTGAGTCCATTCTTGGGTTCGCTGCGGGTGCTACTGTCCTGTTCTATCACTCCCTTTCTTATTTCCGGTAGTCCCCAGGTGAGCGAAATCAGTTGACACTTGTCTTTCTCTGCGTGGCTTATTTCGCTGAGCGTGATACCCGCTACCTCCCTCCATGTTGTTGCACATGGTAGGATTGGTTTCTTCATATGGCAGAATAATATTCCACTGTTCATCCTCTGATAGACACTTACCTTTGCCGTTATGGATAGTGCTTGATAATCATACGGGTTCAGAGGTCTTTTCTAAACTGGGCTGCTGTATTCTAGTGGTTATTTTTGTATGTATGGATGTGTGAATGTATTTAGTTAGTCAATTACTCACTTAGATATCTGTTATTTATTTATTTATTTATCATTAGTCTACATCGACGTGAGTCACATGTGGTTGACTAAACTGCCCCCCGCAACGAAATGCCCCCAGATACCTCATTGCAGTCACGGTCCATGAGCATAGTAAGATGCTGTAGAATCCCTTGTTGTCTTCTCTGCATTGTACGTCCCTCCCCATGCCCCCCTTCCACTTTATGCATGCCAAAGGTAATGTGCACATTGTCCCCCGCTCCCCCTGACTTACTGCTCCGTTCCCACCTGTGCACCTCCATCCCTTTCCCTTTGGTAACTGTTAGTGCACTCTTCTGGTGCCGTTTTTCTTCCTCGGAGGTCTCTTGGTTCTCCTGCACAGGCGAGTGAAATCATTTGATATTTGTGTTTCTCCACCTGCCTGCCTTATTGCACTGAGTATGATGCACTCTCACACCATCCATGTTTCTGCCAATGGTAGGATTTGTTTTCATATGACGGAATAATATTCCAATGTTCATCTACTGGTGGACACTGAGCTTGGCTATTGAGAATAGTGCTGTGGTAATCATAGGGATGCACGTGTCACTTTTAAACTGGCGGCGGCATTCTCTCATTCATTCATTCATTCATTCATCTATTTATTCTTTTATTTATTTGTCATCAATCTACAATTATGTGGATAACATCACGTTGAGTACACTCCCCCCATCACCAACGTAGCAAAGGTTAAGGGACTAGGGAGGCTGGTTGTGAAGGACGGGAGCAGGCTGCTAAGGGGGCATTACGATGAGCTCACATAATGTGGGGGGGAATTCTATGGGGAAGGCAGTATAGTTCAGAGAATTCAAGCAGTGATTCTGTAGCATGTTACTCTGCTGGTGAACAGTGAGTGTAATGGGGTCTGCGGGGGCGACTGGATGATCTGGGCAGTCCAGTATCCTTAATGTTCCTTATATAATTGTAGATTGGTTATTGAGAATCGTGCTGCCATACATTTAGGGGTGCAGATGTCTTTCTTGAACTGGGCTGCTGCATTCTTTATGTATGTATGTTTGAATGTATGTATGTATGTATGTATTCATCCTTCCATGCATCCATTCATTCATGCATTCTTTTATCTGTCTACCTATCTATCTGTGTATCTTTGTGTCATTAATACACAATTAGATGAGTAACATGATGTTTACTAGACTCCTCCCATCACACACGTGCCCCGAGATACCCCATTGCAGTCACAGTCCATGAGCATAGTAAGATACTGTTGAAGCCCTACTTGTCTTTTCTGGGTTTTGCAGCCCTGCCTGTGACCCCCGCTCCCACATTATATATTCTTATTCTAATGTGTCCTTACTTCCCCCCTCCCTAATCCCTCCATGCCCACCCATTCACCTCAGTCTCTTTCCCTCTGTTAACTTTTTGTCCATTCATGGGTTTTCTGAGACTGCTGCTGTTTTTTCTTCAGTTTTTTTTTGTGCTGAGACTGTAATGATGAGTGATATCATTATACATATATATATATATATTTATATATATATGTAGGTAAGTAACTCTCATGTTTGGTAAGTTGATGCAGCTCTCCACGGGTGGGCAGTGCCCCTCCCCGTGGGTGAAGTTTGTGAGCGCATCACTGTTGCCTGGAGATTCCACGATGTCACAGTGGTGCCTCTGTCCTAGAGACATAATGTGTATGCTGAGAGGAGCAGGTGTGATTCCGGTGAGGTGGACACTGACCAACTTGACAGCATCAGGGTAAATGGAATCCAGAGCCAAGGTACTGTGTGTTCCTTTTAATTTTGTTGACACTACTTCACAGTTACATGAACAACATTATGGTTCCTAGACTACCCCCACTGTCAAGTCCCCACCACGTAGCCCGTAAGAGTGGCTGTCCAACAGCCCAGGAATATGCCGTAGAAGTGCTGCTGATCATCGCTATGTTATACGGACTTACCTAAGCACGCCGCCGGGCCGCAGCCTGTGTGCCACTCGTACTGCCCCATTTTCCCTCTCTCCCCTCCCTCCTAACCCGTCCTCCTCAGTCCCATTCCCTTTGGTAACCGTGAGTCCATTCTTGGGTTCGCTGCGGGTGCTACTGTCCTGTTCTATCACTCCCTTTCTTATTTCCGGTAGTCCCCAGGTGAGCGAAATCAGTTGACACTTGTCTTTCTCTGCGTGGCTTATTTCGCTGAGCATGATACCCGCTACCTCCCTCCATGTTGTTGCACATGGTAGGATTGGTTTCTTCATATGGCAGAATAATATTCCACTGTTCATCCTCTGATAGACACTTACCTTTGCAGTTATGGATAGTGCTTGATAATCATACGGGTTCAGAGGTCTTTTTTAAACTGGGCTGCTGTATTCTAGTGGTTATTTTTGTATGTATGGATGTGTGAATGTATTTAGTTAGTCAATTTCTCACTTAGATATCTGTTATTTATTTATTTATTTATCATTAGTCTACATCGACGTGAGTCACATGTGGTTGACTAAACTGCCCCCCACAACGAAATGCCCCCAGATACCTCATTGCAGTCACGGTCCATGAGCATAGTAAGATGCTGTAGAATCCCTTGTTGTCTTCTCTGCATTGTACGTCCCTCCCCATGCCCCCCTTCCACTTTATGCATGCCAAAGGTAATGTGCACATTGTCCCCCGCTCCCCCTGACTTACTGCTCCGTTCCCACCTGTGCACCTCCATCCCTTTCCCTTTGGTAACTGTTAGTGCACTCTTCTGGTGCCGTTTTTCTTCTTCGGAGGTCTCTTGGTTCTCCTGCACAGGCGAGTGAAATCATTTGATATTTGTGTTTCTCCACCTGCCTGCCTTATTGCACTGAGTATGATGCACTCTCACACCATCCATGTTTCTGCCAATGGTAGGATTTGTTTTCATATGACGGAATAATATTCCAATGTTCATCTACTGGTGGACACTGAGCTTGGCTATTGAGAATAGTGCTGTGGTAATCATAGGGATGCACGTGTCGCTTTTAAACTGGCGGCGGCGGCATTCTCTCATTCATTCATTCATTCATTCATCTATTTATTCTTTTATTTATTTGTCATCAATCTACAATTATGTGGATAACATCATGTTGAGTACACTCCCCCCATCACCAACGTAGCAAAGGTTAAGGGACTAGGGAGGCTGGTTGTGAAGGACGGGAGCAGGCTGCTAAGGGGGCATTACGATGAGCTCACATAATGTGGGGGGGAATTCTATGGGGAAGGCAGTATAGTTCAGAGAATTCAAGCAGTGATTCTGTAGCATGTTACTCTGCTGGTGAACAGTGAGTGTAATGGGGTCTGCGGGGGCGACTGGATGATCTGGGCAGTCCAGTATCCTTAATGTTCCTTATATAATTGTAGATTGGTTATTCAGAATCGTGCTGCCATACATTTAGGGGTGCAGATGTCTTTCTTGAACTGGGCTGCTGCATTCTTTATGTATGTATGTTTGAATGTATGTATGTATGTATGTATTCATCCTTCCATGCATCCATTCATTCATGCATTCTTTTATCTGTCTACCTATCTCTCTGTGTATCTTTGTGTCATTAATACACAATTAGATGAGTAACATGATGTTTACTAGACTCCTCCCATCACACACGTGCCCCGAGATACCCCATTGCAGTCACAGTCCATGAGCATAGTAAGATACTGTTGAAGCCCTACTTGTCTTTTCTGTGTTTTGCAGCCCTGCCTGTGACCCCCGCTCCCACATTATATATTCTTATTCTAATGTGTCCTTACTTCCCCCCTCCCTAATCCCTCCATGCCCACCCATTCACCTCAGTCTCTTTCCCTCTGTTAACTTTTAGTCCATTCATGGGTTTTCTGAGACTGCTGCTGTTTTTTCTTCAGTTTTTTGTTTGTGCTGAGACTGTAATGATGAGTGATATCATTATACATATATATATATATTTATATATATATGTAGGTAAGTAACTCTCATGTTTGGTAAGTTGATGCAGCTCTCCACGGGTGGGCAGTGCCCCTCCCCGTGGGTGAAGTTTGTGAGCGCATCACTGTTGCCTGGAGATTCCACGATGTCACAGTGGTGCCTCTGTCCTAGAGACATAATGTGTATGCTGAGAGGAGTTGGTGTGATTCCGGTGAGGTGGACACTGACCAACTTGACAGCATCAGGGTAAATGGAATCCAGAGCCAAGGTACTGTGTGTTCCTTTTAATTTTGTTGACACTACTTCACAGTTACATGAACAACATTATGGTTCCTAGACTACCCCCACTGTCAAGTCCCCACCACGTAGCCCGTAAGAGTGGCTGTCCAACAGCCCAGGAATATGCCGTAGAAGTGCTGCTGATCATCGCTATGTTATACGGACTTCCCTAAGCACGCCGCCGGGCCGCAGCCTGTGTGCCACTCGTACTGCCCCATTTTCCCTCTCTCCCCTCCCTCCTAACCCGTCCTCCTCAGTCCCATTCCCTTTGGTAACCGTGAGTCCATTCTTGGGTTCGCTGCGGGTGCTACTGTCCTGTTCTATCACTCCCTTTCTTATTTCCGGTAGTCCCCAGGTGAGCGAAATCAGTTGACACTTGTCTTTCTCTGCGTGGCTTATTTCGCTGAGCATGATACCCGCTACCTCCCTCCATGTTGTTGCACATGGTAGGATTGGTTTCTTCATATGGCAGAATAATATTCCACTGTTCATCCTCTGATAGACACTTACCTTTGCAGTTATGGATAGTGCTTGATAATCATACGGGTTCAGAGGTCTTTTTTAAACTGGGCTGCTGTATTCTAGTGGTTATTTTTGTATGTATGGATGTGTGAATGTATTTAGTTAGTCAATTTCTCACTTAGATATCTGTTATTTATTTATTTATTTATCATTAGTCTACATCGACGTGAGTCACATGTGGTTGACAAACTGCCCCCCACAACGAAATGCCCCCAGATACCTCATTGCAGTCACGGTCCATGAGCATAGTAAGATGCTGTAGAATCCCTTGTTGTCTTCTCTGCATTGTACGTCCCTCCCCATGCCCCCCTTCCACTTTATGCATGCCAAAGGTAATGTGCACATTGTCCCCCGCTCCCCCTGACTTACTGCTCCGTTCCCACCTGTGCACCTCCATCCCTTTCCCTTTGGTAACTGTTAGTGCACTCTTCTGGTGCCGTTTTTCTTCTTCGGAGGTCTCTTGGTTCTCCTGCACAGGCGAGTGAAATCATTTGATATTTGTGTTTCTCCACCTGCCTGCCTTATTGCACTGAGTATGATGCACTCTCACACCATCCATGTTTCTTCCAATGGTAGGATTTGTTTTCATATGACGGAATAATATTCCAATGTTCATCTACTGGTGGACACTGAGCTTGGCTATTGAGAATAGTGCTGTGGTAATCATAGGGATGCACGTGTCGCTTTTAAACTGGCGGCGGCATTCTCTCATTCATTCATTCATTCATCTATTTATTCTTTTATTTATTTGTCATCAATCTACAATTATGTGGATAACATCATGTACAGTACACTCCCCCCATCACCAACGTAGCAAAGGTTAAGGGACTAGGGAGGCTGGTTGTGAAGGACGGGAGCAGGCTGCTAAGGGGGCATTACGATGAGCTCACATAATGTGGGGGGGAATTCTATGGGGAAGGCAGTATAGTTCAGAGAATTCAAGCAGTGATTCTGTAGCATGTTACTCTGCTGGTGAACAGTGAGTGTAATGGGGTCTGCGGGGGCGACTGGATGATCTGGGCAGTCCAGTATCCTTAATGTTCCTTATATAATTGTAGATTGGTTATTGAGAATCGTGCTGCCATACATTTAGGGGTGCAGATGTCTTTCTTGAACTGGGCTGCTGCATTCTTTATGTATGTACGTTTGAATGTATGTATGTATGTATGTATTCATCCTTCCATGCATCCATTCATTCATGCATTCTTTTATCTGTCTACCTATCTCTCTGTGTATCTTTGTGTCATTACTACACAATTAGATGAGTAACATGATGTTTACTAGACTCCTCCCATCACGCACGTGCCCCGAGATACCCCATTGCAGTCACAGTCCATGAGCATAGTAAGATACTGTTGAAGCCCTACTTGTCTTTTCTGTGTTTTGCAGCCCTGCCTGTGACCCCCGCTCCCACATTATATATTCTTATTCTAATGTGTCCTTACTTCCCCCCTCCCTAATCCCTCCATGCCCACCCATTCACCTCAGTCTCTTTCCCTCTGTTAACTTTTAGTCCATTCATGGGTTTTCTGAGACTGCTGCTGTTTTGTTCTTCAGTTTTTTGTTTGTTCTGAGACTGTAATGATGAGTGATATCATTATACATATATATATATATATATATATATATATATATATATATATATATATATATATATATATATATGTAGGTAAGTAACTCTAATGTTTGGTAAGATGATGCAGCTCTCCACGGCTGGGCATTGCCCCTCCCCGTGGGTGAAGTTTGTGAGCGCATCACTGTTGCCTGGAGATTCCACGATGTCACAGTGGTGCCTCTGTCCTAGAGACATAATGTGTATGCTGAGAGGAGCAGGTGTGATTCCGGTGAGGTGGACACTGACCAACTTGACAGCATCAGGGTAAATGGAATCCAGAGCCAAGGTACTGTGTGTTCCTTTTAATTTTGGTGACACTACTTCACAGTTACATGAACAACATTGTGGTTCCTAGACTACCCCCACTGTCAAGTCCCCACCACGTAGCCCGTAAGAGTGGCTGTCCAACAGCCCAGGAATATGCCGTAGAAGTGCTGCTGATCATCGCTATGTTATACGGACTTACCTAAGCACGCCGCCGGGCCGCTGCCTGTGTGCCACTCGTACTGCCCCATTTTCCCTCTCTCCCCTCCCTCCTAACCCGTCCTCCTCAGTCCCATTCCCTTTGGTAACCGTGAGTCCATTCTTGGGTTCGCTGCGGGTGCTACTGTCCTGTTCTATCACTCCCTTTCTTCTTTCCGGTAGTCCCCAGGTGAGCGAAATCAGTTGACACTTGTCTTTCTCTGCGTGGCTTATTTCGCTGAGCATGATACCCGCTACCTCCCTCCATGTTGTTGCACATGGTAGGATTGGTTTCTTCATATGGCAGAATAATATTCCACTGTTCATCCTCTGATAGACACTTACCTTTGCAGTTATGGATAGTGCTTGATAATCATACGGGTTCAGAGGTCTTTTTTAAACTGGGCTGCTGTATTCTAGTGGTTATTTTTGTATGTATGGATGTGTGAATGTATTTAGTCAGTCAATTACTCACTTAGATATCTGTTATTTATTTATTTATTTATCATTAGTCTACATCGACGTGAGTCACATGTGGTTGACTA
Source organism: Manis pentadactyla (assembly GCF_030020395.1). Lineage (NCBI taxonomy): Eukaryota > Metazoa > Chordata > Mammalia > Pholidota > Manidae > Manis > Manis pentadactyla. The sequence continues at coordinate 92,953,814 of NC_080024.1, read as the reverse complement.
AACTGCCCCCCACAACGAAATGCCCCCAGATACCTCATTGCAGTCACGGTCCATGAGCATAGTAAGATGCTGTAGAATCCCTTGTTGTCTTCTCTGCATTGTACGTCCCTCCCCATGCCCCCCTTCCACTTTATGCATGCCAAAGGTAATGTGCACATTGTCCCCCGCTCCCCCTGACTTACTGCTCCGTTCCCACCTGTGCACCTCCATCCCTTTCCCTTTGGTAACTGTTAGTGCACTCTTCTGGTGCCGTTTTTCTTCTTCGGAGGTCTCTTGGTTCTCCTGCACAGGCGAGTGAAATCATTTGATATTTGTGTTTCTCCACCTGCCTGCCTTATTGCACTGAGTATGATGCACTCTCACACCATCCATGTTTCTTCCAATGGTAGGATTTGTTTTCATATGACGGAATAATATTCCAATGTTCATCTACTGGTGGACACTGAGCTTGGCTATTGAGAATAGTGCTGTGGTAATCATAGGGATGCACGTGTCGCTTTTAAACTGGCGGCGGCATTCTCTCATTCATTCATTCATTCATCTATTTATTCTTTTATTTATTTGTCATCAATCTACAATTATGTGGATAACATCATGTACAGTACACTCCCCCCATCACCAACGTAGCAAAGGTTAAGGGACTAGGGAGGCTGGTTGTGAAGGACGGGAGCAGGCTGCTAAGGGGGCATTACGATGAGCTCACATAATGTGGGGGGGAATTCTATGGGGAAGGCAGTATAGTTCAGAGAATTCAAGCAGTGATTCTGTAGCATGTTACTCTGCTGGTGAACAGTGAGTGTAATGGGGTCTGCGGGGGCGACTGGATGATCTGGGCAGTCCAGTATCCTTAATGTTCCTTATATAATTGTAGATTGGTTATTGAGAATCGTGCTGCCATACATTTAGGGGTGCAGATGTCTTTCTTGAACTGGGCTGCTGCATTCTTTATGTATGTACGTTTGAATGTATGTATGTATGTATGTATTCATCGTTCCATGCATCCATTCATTCATGCATTCTTTTATCTGTCTACCTATCTCTCTGTGTATCTTTGTGTCATTACTACACAATTAGATGAGTAACATGATGTTTACTAGACTCCTCCCATCACGCACGTGCCCCGAGATACCCCATTGCAGTCACAGTCCATGAGCATAGTAAGATACTGTTGAAGCCCTACTTGTCTTTTCTGTGTTTTGCAGCCCTGCCTGTGACCCCCGCTCCCACATTATATATTCTTATTCTAATGTGTCCTTACTTCCCCCCTCCCTAATCCCTCCATGCCCACCCATTCACCTCAGTCTCTTTCCCTCTGTTAACTTTTAGTCCATTCATGGGTTTTCTGAGACTGCTGCTGTTTTGTTCTTCAGTTTTTTGTTTGTTCTGAGACTGTAATGATGAGTGATATCATTATACATATATATATATATATATATATATATATATATATATATATATATATATATGTAGGTAAGTAACTCTAATGTTTGGTAAGATGATGCAGCTCTCCACGGCTGGGCATTGCCCCTCCCCGTGGGTGAAGTTTGTGAGCGCCTCACTGTTGCCTGGAGATTCCACGATGTCACAGTGGTTCCTCTGTCCTAGAGACATAATGTGTATGCTGAGAGGAGCAGGTGTGATTCCGGTGAGGTGGACACTGACCAACTTGACAGCATCAGGGTAAATGGAATCCAGAGCCAAGGTACTGTGTGTTCCTTTTAATTTTGTTGACACTACTTCACAGTTACATGAACAACATTATGGTTCCTAGACTACCCCCACTGTCAAGTCCCCACCACGTAGCCCGTAAGAGTGGCTGTCCAACAGCCCAGGAATATGCCGTAGAAGTGCTGCTGATCATCGCTATGTTATACGGACTTACCTAAGCACGCCGCCGGGCCGCAGCCTGTGTGCCACTCGTACTGCCCCATTTTCCCTCTCTCCCCTCCCTCCTAACCCGTCCTCCTCAGTCCCATTCCCTTTGGTAACCGTGAGTCCATTCTTGGGTTCGCTGCGGGTGCTACTGTCCTGTTCTATCACTCCCTTTCTTATTTCCGGTAGTCCCCAGTTGAGCGAAATCAGTTGACACTTGTCTTTCTCTGCGTGGCTTATTTCGCTGAGCATGATACCCGCTACCTCCCTCCATGTTGTTGCACATGGTAGGATTGGTTTATTCATATGGCAGAATAATATTCCACTGTTCATCCTCTGATAGACACTTACCTTTGCCGTTATGGATAGTGCTTGATAATCATACGGGTTCAGAGGTCTTTTTTAAACTGGGCTGCTGTATTCTAGTGGTTATTTTTGTATGTATGGATGTGTGAATGTATTTAGTTAGTCAATTACTCACTTAGATATCTGTTATTTATTTATTTATTTATCATTAGTCTACATCGACGTGAGTCACATGTGGTTGACTAAACTGCCCCCCGCAACGAAATGCCCCCAGATACCTCATTGCAGTTACGGTCCATGAGCATAGTATGATGCTGTAGAATCCCTTGTTGTCTTCTCTGTGTTGTACGTCCCTCCCCATGCCCCCCTTCCACTTTATGCATGCCAAAGGTAATGTGCACATTGTCCCCCGCTCCCCCTGACTTACTGCTCCGTTCCCACCTGTGCACCTCCATCCCTTTCCCTTTGGTAACTGTTAGTGCACTCTTCTGGTGCCGTTTTTCTTCTTCGGAGGTCTCTTGGTTCTCCTGCACAGGCGAGTGAAATCATTTGATATTTGTGTTTCTCCACCTGCCTGCCTTATTGCACTGAGTATGATGCACTCTCACACCATCCATGTTTCTGCCAATGGTAGGATTTGTTTTCATATGATGGAATAATATTCCAATGTTCATCTACTGGTGGACACTGAGCTTTTCTATTGAGAATAGTGCTGTGGTAATCATAGGGATGCACGTGTCGCTTTTAAACTGACGGCGGCATTCTCTCATTCATTCATTCATTCATCTATTTATTCTTTTATTTATTTGTCATCAATCTACAATTATGTGGATAACATCATGTTGAGTACACTCCCCCCATCACCAACGTAGCAAAGGTTAAGGGACTAGGGAGGCTGGTTGTGAAGGACGGGAGCAGGCTGCTAAGGGGGCATTACGATGAGCTCACATAATGTGGGGGGGAATTCTATGGGGAAGGCAGTATAGTTCAGAGAATTCAAGCAGTGATTCTGTAGCATGTTACTCTGCTGGTGAACAGTGAGTGTAATGGGGTCTGCGGGGGCGACTGGATGATCTGGGCAGTCCAGTATCCTTAATGTTCCTTATATAATTGTAGATTGGTTATTGAGAATCGTGCTGCCATACATTTAGGGGTGCAGATGTCTTTCTTGAACTGGGCTGCTGCATTCTTTATGTATGTATGTTTGAATGTATGTATGTATGTATGTATTCATCCTTCCATGCATCCATTCATTCATGCATTCTTTTATCTGTCTACCTATCTCTCTGTGTATCTTTGTGTCATTAATACACAATTAGATGAGTAACATGATGTCTACTAGACTCCTCCCATCACGCACGTGCCCCGAGATACCCCATTGCAGTCACAGTCCATGAGCATAGTAAGATACTGTAGAAGCCCTACTTGTCTTTTCTGGGTTTTGCAGCCCTGCCTGTGACCCCCGCTCCCACATTATATATTCTTATTCTAATGTGTCCTTACTTCCCCCCTCCCTAATCCCTCCATGCCCACCCATTCACCTCAGTCTCTTTCCCTCTGTTAACTTTTAGTCCATTCATGGGTTTTCTGAGACTGCTGCTGTTTTGTTCTTCAGTTTTTTGTTTGTTCTGAGACTGTAATGATGAGTGATATCATTATACATATATATATATATATATAATATATATATATATATATATATATGTAGGTAAGTAACTCTAATGTTTGGTAAGATGATGCAGCTCTCCACGGCTGGGCAGTGCCCCTCCCCGTGGGTGAAGTTTGTGAGCCCATCACTGTTGCCTGGAGATTCCACGATGTCACAGTGGTTCCTCTGTCCTAGAGACATAATGTGTATGCTGAGAGGAGCAGGTGTGATTCCGGTGAGGTGGACACTGACCAACTTGACAGCATCAGGGTAAATGGAATCCAGAGCCAAGGTACTGTGTGTTCCTTTTAATTTTGGTGACACTACTTCACAGTTACATGAACAACATTGTGGTTCCTAGACTACCCCCACTGTCAAGTCCCCACCACGTAGCCCGTAAGAGTGGCTGTCCAACAGCCCAGGAATATGCCGTAGAAGTGCTGCTGATCATCGCTATGTTATACGGACTTACCTAAGCACGCCGCCGGGCCGCTGCCTGTGTGCCACTCGTACTGCCCCATTTTCCCTCTCTCCCCTCCCTCCTAACCCGTCCTCCTCAGTCCCATTCCCTTTGGTAACCGTGAGTCCATTCTTGGGTTCGCTGCGGGTGCTACTGTCCTGTTCTATCACTCCCTTTCTTCTTTCCGGTAGTCCCCAGGTGAGCGAAATCAGTTGACACTTGTCTTTCTCTGCGTGGCTTATTTCGCTGAGCATGATACCCGCTACCTCCCTCCATGTTGTTGCACATGGTAGGATTGGTTTCTTCATATGGCAGAATAATATTCCACTGTTCATCCTCTGATAGACACTTACCTTTGCAGTTATGGATAGTGCTTGATAATCATACGGGTTCAGAGGTCTTTTTTAAACTGGGCTGCTGTATTCTAGTGGTTATTTTTGTATGTATGGATGTGTGAATGTATTTAGTCAGTCAATTACTCACTTAGATATCTGTTATTTATTTATTTATTTATCATTAGTCTACATCGACGTGAGTCACATGTGGTTGACTAAACTGCCCCCCACAACGAAATGCCCCCAGATACCTCATTGCAGTCACGGTCCATGAGCATAGTAAGATGCTGTAGAATCCCTTGTTGTCTTCTCTGCATTGTACGTCCCTCCCCATGCCCCCCTTCCACTTTATGCATGCCAAAGGTAATGTGCACATTGTCCCCCGCTCCCCCTGACTTACTGCTCCGTTCCCACCTGTGCACCTCCATCCCTTTCCCTTTGGTAACTGTTAGTGCACTCTTCTGGTGCCGTTTTTCTTCCTCGGAGGTCTCTTGGTTCTCCTGCACAGGCGAGTGAAATCATTTGATATTTGTGTTTCTCCACCTGCCTGCCTTATTGCACTGAGTATGATGCACTCTCACACCATCCATGTTTCTGCCAATGGTAGGATTTGTTTTCATATGACGGAATAATATTCCAATGTTCATCTACTGGTGGACACTGAGCTTGGCTATTGAGAATAGTGCTGTGGTAATCATAGGGATGCACGTGTCACTTTTAAACTGGCGGCGGCATTCTCTCATTCATTCATTCATTCATTCATCTATTTATTCTTTTATTTATTTGTCATCAATCTACAATTATGTGGATAACATCACGTTGAGTACACTCCCCCCATCACCAACGTAGCAAAGGTTAAGGGACTAGGGAGGCTGGTTGTGAAGGACGGGAGCAGGCTGCTAAGGGGGCATTACGATGAGCTCACATAATGTGGGGGGGAATTCTATGGGGAAGGCAGTATAGTTCAGAGAATTCAAGCAGTGATTCTGTAGCATGTTACTCTGCTGGTGAACAGTGAGTGTAATGGGGTCTGCGGGGGCGACTGGATGATCTGGGCAGTCCAGTATCCTTAATGTTCCTTATATAATTGTAGATTGGTTATTGAGAATCGTGCTGCCATACATTTAGGGGTGCAGATGTCTTTCTTGAACTGGGCTGCTGCATTCTTTATGTATGTATGTTTGAATGTATGTATGTATGTATGTATTCATCCTTCCATGCATCCATTCATTCATGCATTCTTTTATCTGTCTACCTATCTATCTGTGTATCTTTGTGTCATTAATACACAATTAGATGAGTAACATGATGTTTACTAGACTCCTCCCATCACGCACGTGCCCCGAGATACCCCATTGCAGTCACAGTCCATGAGCATAGTAAGATACTGTTGAAGCCCTACTTGTCTTTTCTGGGTTTTGCAGCCCTGCCTGTGACCCCCGCTCCCACATTATATATTCTTATTCTAATGTGTCCTTACTTCCCCCCTCACTAATCCCTCCATGCCCACCCATTCACCTCAGTCTCTTTCCCTCTGTTAACTTTTAGTCCATTCATGGGTTTTCTGAGACTGCTGCTGTTTTGTTCTTCAGTTTTTTGTTTGTTCTGAGACTGTAATGATGAGTGATATCATTATACATACATACATATATATATATATATATATATATATGTAGGTAAGTAACTCTAATGTTTGGTAAGATGATGCAGCTCTCCACGGCTGGGCAGTGCCCCTCCCCGTGGGTGAAGTTTGTGAGCGCATCACTGTTGCCTGGAGATTCCACGATGTCACAGTGGTGCCTCTGTCCTAGAGACATAATGTGTATGCTGAGAGGAGCAGGTGTGATTCCGGTGAGGTGGACACTGACCAACTTGACAGCATCAGGGTAAATGGAATCCAGAGCCAAGGTTCTGTGTGTTCCTTTTAATTTTGTTGACACTACTTCACAGTTACATGAACAACATTATGGTTCCTAGACTACCCGCACTGTCAAGTCCCAACCACGTAGCCCGTAAGAGTGGCTGTCCAACAGCCCAGGAATATGCCGTAGAAGTGCTGCTGATCATCGCTATGTTATACGGACTTACCTAAGCACGCCGCCGGGCCGCAGCCTGTGTGCCACTCGTACTGCCCCATTTTCCCTCTCTCCCCTCCCTCCTAACCCGTCCTCCTCAGTCCCATTCCCTTTGGTAACCGTGAGTCCATTCTTGGGTTCGCTGCGGGTGCTACTGTCCTGTTCTATCACTCCCTTTCTTATTTCCGGTAGTCCCCAGGTGAGCGAAATCAGTTGACACTTGTCTTTCTCTGCGTGGCTTATTTCGCTGAGCATGATACCCGCTACCTTCCTCCATGTTGTTGCACATGGTAGGATTGGTTTCTTCATATGGCAGAATAATATTCCACTGTTCATCCTCTGATAGACACTTACCTTTGCAGTTATGGATAGTGCTTGATAATCATACGGGTTCAGAGGTCTTTTTTAAACTGGGCTGCTGTATTCTAGTGGTTATTTTTGTATGTATGGATGTGTGAATGTATTTAGTTAGTCAATTACTCACTTAGATATCTGTTATTTATTTATTTATTTATCATTAGTCTACATCGACGTGAGTCACATGTGGTTGACTAAACTGCCCCCCACAACGAAATGCCCCCAGATACCTCATTGCAGTCACGGTCCATGAGCATAGTAAGATGCTGTAGAATCCCACGTTGTCTTCTCTGCATTGTACGTCCCTCCCCATGCCCCCCTTCCACTTTATGCATGCCAAAGGTAATGTGCACATTGTCCCCCGCTCCCCCTGACTTACTGCTCCGTTCCCACCTGTGCACCTCCATCCCTTTCCCTTTGGTAACTGTTAGTGCACTCTTCTGGTGCCGTTTTTCTTCTTCGGAGGTCTCTTGGTTCTCCTGCACAGGCGAGTGAAATCATTTGATATTTGTGTTTCTCCACCTGCCTGCCTTATTGCACTGAGTATGATGCACTCTCACACCATCCATGTTTCTGCCAATGGTAGGATTTGTTTTCATATGACGGAATAATATTCCAATGTTCATCTACTGGTGGACACTGAGCTTGGCTATTGAGAATAGTGCTGTGGTAATCATAGGGATGCACGTGTCGCTTTTAAACTGGCGGCGGCGGCATTCTCTCATTCATTCATTCATTCATTCATCTATTTATTCTTTTATTTATTTGTCATCAATCTACAATTATGTGGATAACATCATGTTGAGTACACTCCCCCCATCACCAACGTAGCAAAGGTTAAGGGACTAGGGAGGCTGGTTGTGAAGGACGGGAGCAGGCTGCTAAGGGGGCATTACGATGAGCTCACATAATGTGGGGGGGAATTCTATGGGGAAGGCAGTATAGTTCAGAGAATTCAACAGTGATTCTGTAGCATGTTACTCTGCTGGTGAACAGTGAGTGTAATGGGGTCTGCGGGGGCGACTGGATGATCTGGGCAGTCCAGTATCCTTAATGTTCCTTATATAATTGTAGATTGGTTATTGAGAATCGTGCTGCCATACATTTAGGGGTGCAGATGTCTTTCTTGAACTGGGCTGCTGCATTCTTTATGTATGTATGTTTGAATGTATGTATGTATGTATGTATTCATCCTTCCATGCATCCATTCATTCATGCATTCTTTTATCTGTCTACCTATCTCTCTGTGTATCTTTGTGTCATTAATACACAATTAGATGAGTAACATGATGTTTACTAGACTCCTCCCATCACGCACGTGCCCCGAGATACCCCATTGCAGTCACAGTCCATGAGCATAGTAAGATACTGTTGAAGCCCTACTTGTCTTTTCTGTGTTTTGCAGCCCTGCCTGTGACCCCCGCTCCCACATTATATATTCTTATTCTAATGTGTCCTTACTTCCCCCCTCCCTAATCCCTCCATGCCCACCCATTCACCTCAGTTTCTTTCCCTCTGTTAACTTTTAGTCCATTCATGGGTTTTCTGAGACTGCTGCTGTTTTGTTCTTCAGTTTTTTGTTTGTTCTGAGACTGTAATGATGAGTGATATCATTATACATATATATATATATATATTTATATATATATGTCGGTAAGTAACTCTCATGTTTGGTAAGTTGATGCAGCTCTCCACGGGTGGGCAGTGCCCCTCCCCGTGGGTGAAGTTTGTGAGCGCATCACTGTTGCCTGGAGATTCCACGATGTCACAGTGGTGCCTCTGTCCTAGAGACATAATGTGTATGCTGAGAGGAGCAGGTGTGATTCCGGTGAGGTGGACACTGACCAACTTGACAGCATCAGGGTAAATGGAATCCAGAGCCAAGGTACTGTGTGTTCCTTTTAATTTTGTTGACACTACTTCACAGTTACATGAACAACATTATGGTTCCTAGACTACCCCCACTGACAAGTCCCCACCACGTAGCCCGTAAGAGTGGCTGTCCTACAGCCCAGGAATATGCCGTAGAAGTGCTGCTGATCATCGCTATGTTATACGGACTTACCTAAGCACGCCGCCGGGCCGCAGCCTGTGTGCCACTCGTACTGCCCCATTTTCCCTCTCTCCCCTCCCTCCTAACCCGTCCTCCTCAGTCCCATTCCCTTTGGTAACCGTGAGTCCATTCTTGGGTTCGCTGCGGGTGCTACTGTCCTGTTCTATCACTCCCTTTCTTCTTTCCGGTAGTCCCCAGGTGAGCGAAATCAGTTGACACTTGTCTTTCTCTGCGTGGCTTATTTCGCTGAGCATGATACCCGCTACCTCCCTCCATGTTGTTGCACATGGTAGGATTGGTTTCTTCATATGGCAGAATAATATTCCACTGTTCATCCTCTGATAGACACTTACCTTTGCAGTTATGGATAGTGCTTGATAATCATACGGGTTCAGAGGTCTTTTTTAAACTGGGCTGCTGTATTCTAGTGGTTATTTTTGTATGTATGGATGTGTGAATGTATTTAGTTAGTCAATTACTCACTTAGATATCTGTTATTTATTTATTTATTTATCATTAGTCTACATCGACGTGAGTCACATGTGGTTGACTAAACTGCCCCCCACAACGAAATGCCCCCAGATACCTCATTGCAGTCACGGTCCATGAGCATAGTAAGATGCTGTAGAATCCCTTGTTGTCTTCTCTGCATTGTACGTCCCTCCCCATGCCCCCCTTCCACTTTATGCATGCCAAAGGTAATGTGCACATTGTCCCCCGCTCCCCCTGACTTACTGCTCCGTTCCCACCTGTGCACCTCCATCCCTTTCCCTTTGGTAACTGTTAGTGCACTCTTCTGGTGCCGTTTTTCTTCTTCGGAGGTCTCTTGGTTCTCCTGCACAGGCGAGTGAAATCATTTGATATTTGTGTTTCTCCACCTGCCTGCCTTATTGCACTGAGTATGATGCACTCTCACACCATCCATGTTTCTGCCAATGGTAGGATTTGTTTTCATATGACGGAATAATATTCCAATGTTCATCTACTGGTGGACACTGAGCTTGGCTATTGAGAATAGTGCTGTGGTAATCATAGGGATGCACGTGTCGCTTTTAAACTGGCGGCGGCGGCATTCTCTCATTCATTCATTCATTCATTCATCTATTTATTCTTTTATTTATTTGTCATCAATCTACAATTATGTGGATAACATCATGTTGAGTACACTCCCCCCATCACCAACGTAGCAAAGGTTAAGGGACTAGGGAGGCTGGTTGTGAAGGACGGGAGCAGGCTGCTAAGGGGGCATTACGATGAGCTCACATAATGTGGGGGGGAATTCTATGGGGAAGGCAGTATAGTTCAGAGAATTCAAGCAGTGATTCTGTAGCATGTTACTCTGCTGGTGAACAGTGAGTGTAATGGGGACTGCGGGGGCGACTGGATGATCTGGGCAGTCCAGTATCCTTAATGTTCCTTATATAATTGTAGATTGGTTATTGAGAATCGTGCTGCCATACATTTAGGGGTGCAGATGTCTTTCTTGAACTGGGCTGCTGCATTCTTTATGTATGTACGTTTGAATATATGTATGTATGTATGTATTCATCCTTCCATGCATCCATTCATTCATGCATTCTTTTATCTGTCTACCTATCTATCTGTGTATCTTTGTGTCATTACTACACAATTAGATGAGTAACATGATGTTTACTAGACTCCTCCCATCACGCACGTGCCCCGAGATACGCCATTGCAGTCACAGTCCATGAGCATAGTAAGATACTGTTGAAGCCCTACTTGTCTTTTCTGTGTTTTGCAGCCCTGCCTGTGACCCCCGCTCCCACATTATATATTCTTATTCTAATGTGTCCTTACTTCCCCCCTCCCTAATCCCTCCATGCCCACCCATTCACCTCAGTCTCTTTCCCTCTGTTAACTTTTAGTCCATTCATGGGTTTTCTGAGACTGCTGCTGTTTTGTTCTTCAGTTTTTTGTTTGTGCTGAGACTGTAATGATGAGTGATATCATTATACATATATATATATATATATATATATATATATATATATATATATATATATATATATATATATAGGTAAGTAACTCTAATGTTTGGTAAGATGATGCAGCTCTCCACGGCTGGGCAGTGCCCCTCCCCGTGGGTGAAGTTTGTGAGCGCATCACTGTTGCCTGGAGATTCCACGATGTCACAGTGGTGCCTCTGTCCTAGAGACATAATGTGTATGCTGAGAGGAGCAGGTGTGATTCCGGTGAGGTGGACACTGACCAACTTGACAGCATCAGGGTAAATGGAATCCAGAGCCAAGGTACTGTGTTTTACTTTTAATTTTGTTGACACTACTTCACAGTTACATGAACAACATTATGGTTCCTAGACTACCCCCACTGACAAGTCCCCACCACGTAGCCCGTAAGAGTGGCTGTCCTACAGCCCAGGAATATGCCGTAGAAGTGCTGCTGATCATCGCTATGTTATACGGACTTCCCTAAGCACGCCGCCGGGCCGCAGCCTGTGTGCCACTCGTACTGCCCCATTTTCCCTCTCTCCCCTCCCTCCTAACCCGTCCTCCTCAGTCCCATTCCCTTTGGTAACCGTGAGTCCATTCTTGGGTTCGCTGCGGGTGCTACTGTCCTCTTCTATCACTCCCTTTCTTATTTCCGGTAGTCCCCAGGTGAGCGAAATCAGTTGACACATGTCTTTCTCTGCGTGGCTTATTTCGCTGAGCATGATAGCCGCTACCTCCCTCCATGTTGTTGCACATGGTAGGATTGGTTTCTTCATATGGCAGAATAATATTCCACTGTTCATCCTCTGATAGACACTTACCTTTGCAGTTATGGATAGTGCTTGATAATCATATGGGTTCAGAGGTCTTTTTTAAACTGGGCTGCTGTATTCTAGTGGTTATTTTTGTATGTATGGATGTGTGAATATATTTAGTTAGTCAATTACTCACTTAGATATCTGTTATTTATTTATTTATTTATCATTAGTCTATATCGACGTGAGTCACATGTGGTTGACTAAACTGCCCCCCACAACGAAATGCCCCCAGATACCTCATTGCAGTCACGGTCCATGAGCATAGTAAGATGCTGTAGAATCCCTTGTTGTCTTCTCTGCGTTGTACGTCCCTCCCCATGCCCCCCTTCCACTTTATGCATGCCAAAGGTAATGTGCACAATGTCCCCCGCTCCCCCTGACTTACTGCTCCGTTCCCACCTGTGCACCTCCATCCCTTTCCCTTTGGTAACTGTTAGTGCACTCTTCTGGTGCCGTTTTTCTTCTTCGGAGGTCTCTTGGTTCTCCTGCACAGGCGAGTGAAATCATTTGATATTTGTGTTTCTCCACCTGCCTGCCTTATTGCACTGAGTATGATGCACTCTCACACCATCCATGTTTCTCCCAATGGTAGGATTTGTTTTCATATGACGGAATAATATTCCAATGTTCATCTACTGGTGGACACTGAGCTTGGCTATTGAGAATAGTGCTGTGGTAATCATAGGGATGCACGTGTCGCTTTTAAACTGACGGCGGCATTCTCTCATTCATTCATTCATTCATCTATTTATTCTTTTATTTATTTGTCATCAATCTACAGTTATGTGGATAACATCATGTTGAGTACACTCCCCCCATCACCAACGTAGCAAAGGTTAAGGGACTAGGGAGGCTGGTTGTGAAGGACGGGAGCAGGCTGCTAAGGGGGCATTACGATGAGTTCACATAATGTGGGGGGGAATTCTATGGGGAAGGCAGTATAGTTCAGAGAATTCAAGCAGTGATTCTGTAGCATGTTACTCTGCTGGTGAACAGTGAGTGTAATGGGGACTGCGGGGGCGACTGGATGATCTGGGCAGTCCAGTATCCTTAATGTTCCTTATATAATTGTAGATTGGTTATTGAGAATCGTGCTGCCATACATTTAGGGGTGCAGATGTCTTTCTTGAACTGGGCTGCTGCATTCTTTATGTATGTATGTTTGAATGTATGTATGTATGTATGTATTCATCCTTCCATGCATCCATTCATTCATGCATTCTTTTATCTGTCTACCTATCTCTCTGTGTATCTTTGTGTCATTAATACACAATTACATGAGTAACATGATGTTTACTAGACTCCTCCCATCACGCACGTGCCCCGAGATACCCCATTGCAGTCACAGTCCATGAGCATAGTAAGATACTGTAGAAGCCCTACTTGTCTTTTCTGTGTTTTGCAGCCCTGCCTGTGACCCCCGCTCCCACATTATATATTCTTATTCTAATGTGTCCTTACTTCCCCCCTCCCTAATCCCTCCATGCCCACCCATTCACCTCAGTCTCTTTCCCTCTGTTAACTTTTAGTCCATTCATGGGTTTTCTGAGACTGCTGCTGTTTTGTTCTTCAGTTTTTTGTTTGTGCTGAGACTGTAATGATGAGTGATATCATTATACATATATATATATATATATATATATATACATACATATGTAGGTAAGTAACTCTAATGTTTGGTAAGATGATGCAGCTCTCCACGGCTGGGCAGTGCCCCTCCCCGTGGGTGAAGTTTGTGAGCGCATCACTGTTGCCTGGAGATTCCACGATGTCACAGTGGTGCCTCTGTCCTAGAGACATAATGTGTATGCTGAGAGGAGCAGGTGTGATTCCGGTGAGGTGGACACTGACCAACTTGACAGCATCAGGGTAAATGGAATCCAGAGCCAAGGTACTGTGTGTTCCTTTTAATTTTGTTGACACTACTTCACAGTTACATGAACAACATTATGGTTCCTAGACTACCCCCACTGTCAAGTCCCCACCACTCAGCCCGTAAGAGTGGCTGTCCAACAGCCCAGGAATATGCCGTAGAAGTGCTGCTGATCATCGCTATGTTATACGGACTTACCTAAGCACGCCGCCGGGCCGCAGCCTGTGTGCCACTCGTACTGCCCCATTTTCCCTCTCTCCCCTCCCTCCTAACCCGTCCTCCTCAGTCCCATTCCCTTTGGTAACCGTGAGTCCATTCTTGGGTTCGCTGCGGGTGCTACTGTCCTGTTCTATCACTCCCTTTCTTCTTTCCGGTAGTCCCCAGGTGAGCGAAATCAGTTGACACTTGTCTTTCTCTGCGTGGCTTATTTCGCTGAGCATGATACCCGCTACCTCCCTCCATGTTGTTGCACATGGTAGGATTGGTTTCTTCATATGGCAGAATAATATTCCACTGTTCATCCTCTGATAGACACTTACCTTTGCAGTTATGGATAGTGCTTGATAATCATACGGGTTCAGAGGTCTTTTTTAAACTGGGCTGCTGTATTCTAGTGGTTATTTTTGTATGTATGGATGTGTGAATGTATTTAGTTAGTCAATTACTCACTTAGATATCTGTTATTTATTTATTTATTTATCATTAGTCTACATCGACGTGAGTCACATGTGGTTGACTAAACTGCCCCCCACAACGAAATGCCCCCAGATACCTCATTGCAGTCACGGTCCATGAGCATAGTAAGATGCTGTAGAATCCCTTGTTGTCTTCTCTGCATTGTACGTCCCTCCCCATGCCCCCCTTCCACTTTATGCATGCCAAAGGTAATGTGCACATTGTCCCCCGCTCCCCCTGACTTACTGCTCCGTTCCCACCTGTGCACCTCCATCCCTTTCCCTTTGGTAACTGTTAGTGCACTCTTCTGGTGCCGTTTTTCTTCTTCGGAGGTCTCTTGGTTCTCCTGCACAGGCGAGTGAAATCATTTGATATTTGTGTTTCTCCACCTGCCTGCCTTATTGCACTGAGTATGATGCACTCTCACACCATCCATGTTTCTGCCAATGGTAGGATTTGTTTTCATATGACGGAATAATATTCCAATGTTCATCTACTGGTGGACACTGAGCTTGGCTATTGAGAATAGTGCTGTGGTAATCATAGGGATGCACGTGTCGCTTTTAAACTGGCGGCGGCATTCTCTCATTCATTCATTCATTCATTCATCTATTTATTCTTTTATTTATTTGTCATCAATCTACAATTATGTGGATAACATCATGTTGAGTACACTCCCCCCATCACCAACGTAGCAAAGGTTAAGGGACTAGGGAGGCTGGTTGTGAAGGACGGGAGC
The DNA here is from genome assembly GCF_030020395.1 of Manis pentadactyla. Taxonomy (NCBI): domain Eukaryota; kingdom Metazoa; phylum Chordata; class Mammalia; order Pholidota; family Manidae; genus Manis; species Manis pentadactyla. Next base: position 92,938,633 of record NC_080024.1, on the reverse strand, counting down.
AGGCTGCTAAGGGGGCATTACGATGAGCTCACATAATGTGGGGGGGAATTCTATGGGGAAGGCAGTATAGTTCAGAGAATTCAACAGTGATTCTGTAGCATGTTACTCTGCTGGTGAACAGTGAGTGTAATGGGGTCTGCGGGGGCAACTGGATGATCTGGGCAGTCCAGTATCCTTAATGTTCCTTATATAATTGTAGATTGGTTATTGAGAATCGTGCTGCCATACATTTAGGGGTGCAGATGTCTTTCTTGAACTGGGCTGCTGCATTCTTTATGTATGTATGTTTGAATGTATGTATGTATGTATGTATTCATCCTTCCATGCATCCATTCATTCATGCATTCTTTTATCTGTCTACCTATCTCTCTGTGTATCTTTGTGTCATTAATACACAATTAGATGAGTAACATGATGTTTACTAGACTCCTCCCATCACGCACGTGCCCCGAGATACCCCATTGCAGTCACAGTCCATGAGCATAGTAAGATACTGTTGAAGCCCTACTTGTCTTTTCTGTGTTTTGCAGCCCTGCCTGTGACCCCCGCTCCCACATTATATATTCTTATTCTAATGTGTCCTTACTTCCTCCCTCCCTAATCCCTCCATGCCCACCCATTCACCTCAGTTTCTTTCCCTCTGTTAACTTTTAGTCCATTCATGGGTTTTCTGAGACTGCTGCTGTTTTGTTCTTCAGTTTTTTGTTTGTTCTGAGACTGTAATGATGAGTGATATCATTATACATATATATATATATATTTATATATATATGTCTGTAAGTAACTCTCATGTTTGATAAGTTGATGCAGCTCTCCACGGGTGGGCAGTGCCCCTCCCCGTGGGTGAAGTTTGTGAGCGCATCACTGTTGCCTGGAGATTCCACGATGTCACAGTGGTGCCTCTGTCCTAGAGACATAATGTGTATGCTGAGAGGAGCAGGTGTGATTCCGGTGAGGTGGACACTGACCAACTTGACAGCATCAGGGTAAATGGAATCCAGAGCCAAGGTACTGTGTGTTCCTTTTAATTTTGTTGACACTACTTCACAGTTACATGAACAACATTATGGTTCCTAGACTACCCCCACTGACAAGTCCCCACCACGTAGCCCGTAAGAGTGGCTGTCCTACAGCCCAGGAATATGCCGTAGAAGTGCTGCTGATCATCGCTATGTTATACGGACTTCCCTAAGCACGCCGCCGGGCCGCAGCCTGTGTGCCACTCGTACTGCCCCATTTTCCCTCTCTCCCCTCCCTCCTAACCCGTCCTCCTCAGTCCCATTCCCTTTGGTAACCGTGAGTCCATTCTTGGGTTCGCTGCGGGTGCTACTGTCCTGTTCTATCACTCCCTTTCTTCTTTCCGGTAGTCCCCAGGTGAGCGAAATCAGTTGACACTTGTCTTTCTCTGCGTGGCTTATTTCGCTGAGCATGATACCCGCTACCTCCCTCCATGTTGTTGCACATGGTAGGATTGGTTTCTTCATATGGCAGAATAATATTCCACTGTTCATCCTCTGATAGACACTTACCTTTGCAGTTATGGATAGTGCTTGATAATCATACGGGTTCAGAGGTCTTTTTTAAACTGGGCTGCTGTATTCTAGTGGTTATTTTTGTATGTATGGATGTGTGAATGTATTTAGTTAGTCAATTACTCACTTAGATATCTGTTATTTATTTATTTATTTATCATTAGTCTACATCGACGTGAGTCACATGTGGTTGACTAAACTGCCCCCCACAACGAAATGCCCCCAGATACCTCATTGCAGTCACGGTCCATGAGCATAGTAAGATGCTGTAGAATCCCACGTTGTCTTCTCTGCATTGTACGTCCCTCCCCATGCCCCCCTTCCACTTTATGCATGCCAAAGGTAATGTGCACATTGTCCCCCGCTCCCCCTGACTTACTGCTCCGTTCCCACCTGTGCACCTCCATCCCTTTCCCTTTGGTAACTGTTAGTGCACTCTTCTGGTGCCGTTTTTCTTCTTCGGAGGTCTCTTGGTTCTCCTGCACAGGCGAGTGAAATCATTTGATATTTGTGTTTCTCCACCTGCCTGCCTTATTGCACTGAGTATGATGCACTCTCACACCATCCATGTTTCTGCCAATGGTAGGATTTGTTTTCATATGACGGAATAATATTCCAATGTTCATCTACTGGTGGACACTGAGCTTGGCTATTGAGAATAGTGCTGTGGTAATCATAGGGATGCACGTGTCGCTTTTAAACTGGCGGCGGCGGCATTCTCTCATTCATTCATTCATTCATTCATCTATTTATTCTTTTATTTATTTGTCATCAATCTACAATTATGTGGATAACATCATGTTGAGTACACTCCCCCCATCACCAACGTAGCAAAGGTTAAGGGACTAGGGAGGCTGGTTGTGAAGGACGGGAGCAGGCTGCTAAGGGGGCATTACGATGAGCTCACATAATGTGGGGGGGAATTCTATGGGGAAGGCAGTATAGTTCAGAGAATTCAACAGTGATTCTGTAGCATGTTACTCTGCTGGTGAACAGTGAGTGTAATGGGGTCTGCGGGGGCAACTGGATGATCTGGGCAGTCCAGTATCCTTAATGTTCCTTATATAATTGTAGATTGGTTATTGAGAATCGTGCTGCCATACATTTAGGGGTGCAGATGTCTTTCTTGAACTGGGCTGCTGCATTCTTTATGTATGTATGTTTGAATGTATGTATGTATGTATGTATTCATCCTTCCATGCATCCATTCATTCATGCATTCTTTTATCTGTCTACCTATCTCTCTGTGTATCTTTGTGTCATTAATACACAATTAGATGAGTAACATGATGTTTACTAGACTCCTCCCATCACGCACGTGCCCCGAGATACCCCATTGCAGTCACAGTCCATGAGCATAGTAAGATACTGTTGAAGCCCTACTTGTCTTTTCTGTGTTTTGCAGCCCTGCCTGTGACCCCCGCTCCCACATTATATATTCTTATTCTAATGTGTCCTTACTTCCCCCCTCCCTAATCCCTCCATGCCCACCCATTCACCTCAGTTTCTTTCCCTCTGTTAACTTTTAGTCCATTCATGGGTTTTCTGAGACTGCTGCTGTTTTGTTCTTCAGTTTTTTGTTTGTTCTGAGACTGTAATGATGAGTGATATCATTATACATATATATATATATATTTATATATATATGTCGGTAAGTAACTCTCATGTTTGGTAAGTTGATGCAGCTCTCCACGGGTGGGCAGTGCCCCTCCCCGTGGGTGAAATTTGTGAGCGCATCACTGTTGCCTGGAGATTCTACGATGTCACAGTGGTGCCTCTGTCCTAGAGACATAATGTGTATGCTGAGAGGAGCAGGTGTGATTCCGGTGAGGTGGACACTGACCAACTTGACAGCATCAGGGTAAATGGAATCCAGAGCCAAGGTACTGTGTGTTCCTTTTAATTTTGTTGACACTACTTCACAGTTACATGAACAACATTATGGTTCCTAGACTACCCCCACTGACAAGTCCCCACCACATAGCCCGTAAGAGTGGCTGTCCTACAGCCCAGGAATATGCCGTAGAAGTGCTGCTGATCATCGCTATGTTATACGGACTTCCCTAAGCACGCCGCCGGGCCGCAGCCTGTGTGCCACTCGTACTGCCCCATTTTCCCTCTCTCCCCTCCCTCCTAACCCGTCCTCCTCAGTCCCATTCCCTTTGGTAACCGTGAGTCCATTCTTGGGTTCGCTGCGGGTGCTACTGTCCTGTTCTATCACTCCCTTTCTTCTTTCCGGTAGTCCCCAGGTGAGCGAAATCAGTTGACACTTGTCTTTCTCTGCGTGGCTTATTTCGCTGAGCATGATACCCGCTACCTCCCTCCATGTTGTTGCACATGGTAGGATTGGTTTCTTCATATGGCAGAATAATATTCCACTGTTCATCCTCTGATAGACACTTACCTTTGCAGTTATGGATAGTGCTTGATAATCATACGGGTTCAGAGGTCTTTTTTAATCTGGGCTGCTGTATTCTAGTGGTTATTTTTGTATGTATGGATGTGTGAATGTATTTAGTTAGTCAATTACTCACTTAGATATCTGTTATTTATTTATTTATTTATCATTAGTCTACATCGACGTGAGTCACATGTGGTTGACTAAACTGCCCCCCACAACGAAATGCCCCCAGATACCTCATTGCAGTCACGGTCCATGAGCATAGTAAGATGCTGTAGAATCCCACGTTGTCTTCTCTGCATTGTACGTCCCTCCCCATGCCCCCCTTCCACTTTATGCATGCCAAAGGTAATGTGCACATTGTCCCCCGCTCCCCCTGACTTACTGCTCCGTTCCCACCTGTGCACCTCCATCCCTTTCCCTTTGGTAACTGTTAGTGCACTCTTCTGGTGCCGTTTTTCTTCTTCGGAGGTCTCTTGGTTCTCCTGCACAGGCGAGTGAAATCATTTGATATTTGTGTTTCTCCACCTGCCTGCCTTATTGCACTGAGTATGATGCACTCTCACACCATCCATGTTTCTGCCAATGGTAGGATTTGTTTTCATATGACGGAATAATATTCCAATGTTCATCTACTGGTGGACACTGAGCTTGGCTATTGAGAATAGTGCTGTGGTAATCATAGGGATGCACGTGTCGCTTTTAAACTGGCGGCGGCGGCATTCTCTCATTCATTCATTCATTCATTCATCTATTTATTCTTTTATTTATTTGTCATCAATCTACAATTATGTGGATAACATCATGTTGAGTACACTCCCCCCATCACCAACGTAGCAAAGGTTAAGGGACTAGGGAGGCTGGTTGTGAAGGACGGGAGCAGGCTGCTAAGGGGGCATTACGATGAGCTCACATAATGTGGGGGGGAATTCTATGGGGAAGGCAGTATAGTTCAGAGAATTCAACAGTGATTCTGTAGCATGTTACTCTGCTGGTGAACAGTGAGTGTAATGGGGTCTGCGGGGGCGACTGGATGATCTGGGCAGTCCAGTATCCTTAATGTTCCTTATATAATTGTAGATTGGTTATTGAGAATCGTGCTGCCATACATTTAGGGGTGCAGATGTCTTTCTTGAACTGGGCTGCTGCATTCTTTATGTATGTATGTTTGAATGTATGTATGTATGTATGTATTCATCCTTCCATGCATCCATTCATTCATGCATTCTTTTATCTGTCTACCTATCTCTCTGTGTATCTTTGTGTCATTAATACACAATTAGATGAGTAACATGATGTTTACTAGACTCCTCCCATCACGCACGTGCCCCGAGATACCCCATTGCAGTCACAGTCCATGAGCATAGTAAGATACTGTTGAAGCCCTACTTGTCTTTTCTGTGTTTTGCAGCCCTGCCTGTGACCCCCGCTCCCACATTATATATTCTTATTCTAATGTGTCCTTACTTCCCCCCTCCCTAATCCCTCCATGCCCACCCATTCACCTCAGTTTCTTTCCCTCTGTTAACTTTTAGTCCATTCATGGGTTTTCTGAGACTGCTGCTGTTTTGTTCTTCAGTTTTTTGTTTGTTCTGAGACTGTAATGATGAGTGATATCATTATACATATATATATATATATATTTATATATATATGTCGGTAAGTAACTCTCATGTTTGGTAAGTTGATGCAGCTCTCCACGGGTGGGCAGTGCCCCTCCCCGTGGGTGAAGTTTGTGAGCGCATCACTGTTGCCTGGAGATTCCACGATGTCACAGTGGTGCCTCTGTCCTAGAGACATAATGTGTATGCTGAGAGGAGCAGGTGTGATTCCGGTGAGGTGGACACTGACCAACTTGACAGCATCAGGGTAAATGGAATCCAGAGCCAAGGTACTGTGTGTTCCTTTTAATTTTGTTGACACTACTTCACAGTTACATGAACAACATTATGGTTCCTAGACTACCCCCACTGACAAGTCCCCACCACGTAGCCCGTAAGAGTGGCTGTCCTACAGCCCAGGAATATGCCGTAGAAGTGCTGCTGATCATCGCTATGTTATACGGACTTCCCTAAGCACGCCGCCGGGCCGCAGCCTGTGTGCCACTCGTACTGCCCCATTTTCCCTCTCTCCCCTCCCTCCTAACCCGTCCTCCTCAGTCCCATTCCCTTTGGTAACCGTGAGTCCATTCTTGGGTTCGCTGCGGGTGCTACTGTCCTGTTCTATCACTCCCTTTCTTCTTTCCGGTAGTCCCCAGGTGAGCGAAATCAGTTGACACTTGTCTTTCTCTGCGTGGCTTATTTCGCTGAGCATGATACCCGCTACCTCCCTCCATGTTGTTGCACATGGTAGGATTGGTTTCTTCATATGGCAGAATAATATTCCACTGTTCATCCTCTGATAGACACTTACCTTTGCAGTTATGGATAGTGCTTGATAATCATACGGGTTCAGAGGTCTTTTTTAAACTGGGCTGCTGTATTCTAGTGGTTATTTTTGTATGTATGGATGTGTGAATGTATTTAGTTAGTCAATTACTCACTTAGATATCTGTTATTTATTTATTTATTTATCATTAGTCTACATCGACGTGAGTCACATGTGGTTGACTAAACTGCCCCCCACAACGAAATGCCCCCAGATACCTCATTGCAGTCACGGTCCATGAGCATAGTAAGATGCTGTAGAATCCCTTGTTGTCTTCTCTGCATTGTACGTCCCTCCCCATGCCCCCCTTCCACTTTATGCATGCCAAAGGTAATGTGCACATTGTCCCCCGCTCCCCCTGACTTACTGCTCCGTTCCCACCTGTGCACCTCCATCCCTTTCCCTTTGGTAACTGTTAGTGCACTCTTCTGGTGCCGTTTTTCTTCTTCGGAGGTCTCTTGGTTCTCCTGCACAGGCGAGTGAAATCATTTGATATTTGTGTTTCTCCACCTGCCTGCCTTATTGCACTGAGTATGATGCACTCTCACACCATCCATGTTTCTGCCAATGGTAGGATTTGTTTTCATATGACGGAATAATATTCCAATGTTCATCTACTGGTGGACACTGAGCTTGGCTATTGAGAATAGTGCTGTGGTAATCATAGGGATGCACGTGTCGCTTTTAAACTGGCGGCGGCGGCATTCTCTCATTCATTCATTCATTCATTCATCTATTTATTCTTTTATTTATTTGTCATCAATCTACAATTATGTGGATAACATCATGTTGAGTACACTCCCCCCATCACCAACGTAGCAAAGGTTAAGGGACTAGGGAGGCTGGTTGTGAAGGACGGGAGCAGGCTGCTAAGGGGGCATTACGATGAGCTCACATAATGTGGGGGGGAATTCTATGGGGAAGGCAGTATAGTTCAGAGAATTCAAGCAGTGATTCTGTAGCATGTTACTCTGCTGGTGAACAGTGAGTGTAATGGGGACTGCGGGGGCGACTGGATGATCTGGGCAGTCCAGTATCCTTAATGTTCCTTATATAATTGTAGATTGGTTATTGAGAATCGTGCTGCCATACATTTAGGGGTGCAGATGTCTTTCTTGAACTGGGCTGCTGCATTCTTTATGTATGTACGTTTGAATATATGTATGTATGTATGTATTCATCCTTCCATGCATCCATTCATTCATGCATTCTTTTATCTGTCTACCTATCTATCTGTGTATCTTTGTGTCATTACTACACAATTAGATGAGTAACATGATGTTTACTAGACTCCTCCCATCACGCACGTGCCCCGAGATACGCCATTGCAGTCACAGTCCATGAGCATAGTAAGATACTGTTGAAGCCCTACTTGTCTTTTCTGTGTTTTGCAGCCCTGCCTGTGACCCCCGCTCCCACATTATATATTCTTATTCTAATGTGTCCTTACTTCCCCCCTCCCTAATCCCTCCATGCCCACCCATTCACCTCAGTCTCTTTCCCTCTGTTAACTTTTAGTCCATTCATGGGTTTTCTGAGACTGCTGCTGTTTTGTTCTTCAGTTTTTTGTTTGTTCTGAGACTGTAATGATGAGTGATATCATTATACATATATATATATATATATATATATATATATATATATATATATATATGTAGGTAAGTAACTCTAATGTTTGGTAAGATGATGCAGCTCTCCACGGCTGGGCAGTGCCCCTCCCCGTGGGTGAAGTTTGTGAGCGCATCACTGTTGCCTGGAGATTCCACGATGTCACAGTGGTGCCTCTGTCCTAGAGACATAATGTGTATGCTGAGAGGAGCAGGTGTGATTCCAGTGAGGTGGACACTGACCAACTTGACAGCATCAGGGTAAATGGAATCCAGAGCCAAGGTACTGTGTGTTCCTTTTAATTTTGTTGACACTACTTCACAGTTACATGAACAACATTATGGTTCCTAGACTACCCCCACTGTCAAGTCCCCACCACGTAGCCCGTAAGAGTGGCTGTCCAACAGCCCAGGAATATGCCGTAGAAGTGCTGCTGATCATCGCTATGTTATACGGACTTCCCTAAGCACGCCGCCGGGCCGCAGCCTGTGTGCCACTCGTACTGCCCCATTTTCCCTCTCTCCCCTCCCTCCTAACCCGTCCTCCTCAGTCCCATTCCCTTTGGTAACCGTGAGTCCATTCTTGGGTTCGCTGCGGGTGCTACTGTCCTGTTCTATCACTCCCTTTCTTCTTTCCGGTAGTCCCCAGGTGAGCGAAATCAGTTGACACTTGTCTTTCTCTGCGTGGCTTATTTCGCTGAGCATGATACCCGCTACCTCCCTCCATGTTGTTGCACATGGTAGGATTGGTTTCTTCATATGGCAGAATAATATTCCACTGTTCATCCTCTGATAGACACTTACCTTTGCAGTTATGGATAGTGCTTGATAATCATACGGGTTCAGAGGTCTTTTTTAAACTGGGCTGCTGTATTCTAGTGGTTATTTTTGTATGTATGGATGTGTGAATGTATTTAGTTAGTCAATTTCTCACTTAGATATCTGTTATTTATTTATTTATTTATCATTAGTCTACATCGACGTGAGTCACATGTGGTTGACTAAACTGCCCCCCACAACGAAATGCCCCCAGATACCTCATTGCAGTCACGGTCCATGAGCATAGTAAGATGCTGTAGAATCCCTTGTTGTCTTCTCTGCATTGTACGTCCCTCCCCATGCCCCCCTTCCACTTTATGCATGCCAAAGGTAATGTGCACATTGTCCCCCGCTCCCCCTGACTTACTGCTCCGTTCCCACCTGTGCACCTCCATCCCTTTCCCTTTGGTAACTGTTAGTGCACTCTTCTGGTGCCGTTTTTCTTCTTTGGAGGTCTCTTGGTTCTCCTGCACAGGCGAGTGAAATCATTTGATATTTGTGTTTCTCCACCTGCCTGCCTTATTGCACTGAGTATGATGCACTCTCACACCATCCATGTTTCTGCCAATGGTAGGATTTGTTTTCATATGACGGAATAATATTCCAATGTTCATCTACTGGTGGACACTGAGCTTGGCTATTGAGAATAGTGCTGTGGTAATCATAGGGATGCACGTGTCGCTTTTAAGCTGGCGGCGGCATTCTCTCATTCATTCATTCATTCATTCATCTATTTATTCTTTTATTTATTTGTCATCAATCTACAATTATGTGGATAACATCATGTTGAGTACACTCCCCCCATCACCAACGTAGCAAAGGTTAAGGGACTAGGGAGGCTGGTTGTGAAGGACGGGAGCAGGCTGCTAAGGGGGCATTACGATGAGCTCACATAATGTGGGGGGGAATTCTATGGGGAAGGCAGTATAGTTCAGAAAATTCAAGCAGTGATTCTGTAGCATGTTACTCTGCTGGTGAACAGTGAGTGTAATGGGGACTGCGGGGGCGACTGGATGATCTGGGCAGTCCAGTATCCTTAATGTTCCTTATATAATTGTAGATTGGTTATTCAGAATCGTGCTGCCATACATTTAGGGGTGCAGATGTCTTTCTTGAACTGGGCTGCTGCATTCTTTATGTATGTACGTTTGAATATATGTATGTATGTATGTATTCATCCTTCCATGCATCCATTCATTCATGCATTCTTTTATCTGTCTACCTATCTATCTGTGTATCTTTGTGTCATTACTACACAATTAGATGAGTAACATGATGTTTACTAGACTCCTCCCATCACGCACGTGCCCCGAGATACCCCATTGCAGTCACAGTCCATGAGCATAGTAAGATACTGTAGAAGCCCTACTTGTCTTTTCTGGGTTTTGCAGCCCTGCCTGTGACCCCCGCTCCCACATTATATATTCTTATTCTAATGTGTCCTTACTTCCCCCTTCCCTAATCCCTCCATGCCCACCCATTCACCTCAGTCTCTTTCCCTCTGTTAACTTTTAGTCCATTCATGGGTTTTCTGAGACTGCTGCTGTTTTGTTCTTCAGTTTTTTGTTTGTGCTGAGACTGTAATGATGAGTGATATCATTATACATATATATATATATATATATATATATATATATATATATATATATATATATATATATGTAGGTAAGTAACTCTAATGTTTGGTAAGATGATGCAGCTCTCCACGGCTGGGCAGTGCCCCTCCCCGTGGGTGAAGTTTGTGAGCGCATCACTGTTGCCTGGAGATTCCACGATGTCACAGTGGTGCCTCTGTCCTAGAGACATAATGTGTATGCTGAGAGGAGCAGGTGTGATTCCGGTGAGGTGGACACTGACCAACTTGACAGCATCAGGGTAAATGGAATCCAGAGCCAAGGTACTGTGTTTTACTTTTAATTTTGTTGACACTACTTCACAGTTACATGAACAACATTATGGTTCCTAGACTACCCCCACTGACAAGTCCCCACCACGTAGCCCGTAAGAGTGGCTGTCCTACAGCCCAGGAATATGCCGTAGAAGTGCTGCTGATCATCGCTATGTTATACGGACTTCCCTAAGCACGCCGCCGGGCCGCAGCCTGTGTGCCACTCGTACTGCCCCATTTTCCCTCTCTCCCCTCCCTCCTAACCCGTCCTCCTCAGTCCCATTCCCTTTGGTAACCGTGAGTCCATTCTTGGGTTCGCTGCGGGTGCTACTGTCCTCTTCTATCACTCCCTTTCTTATTTCCGGTAGTCCCCAGGTGAGCGAAATCAGTTGACACATGTCTTTCTCTGCGTGGCTTATTTCGCTGAGCATGATAGCCGCTACCTCCCTCCATGTTGTTGCACATGGTAGGATTGGTTTCTTCATATGGCAGAATAATATTCCACTGTTCATCCTCTGATAGACACTTACCTTTGCAGTTATGGATAGTGCTTGATAATCATATGGGTTCAGAGGTCTTTTTTAAACTGGGCTGCTGTATTCTAGTGGTTATTTTTGTATGTATGGATGTGTGAATATATTTAGTTAGTCAATTACTCACTTAGATATCTGTTATTTATTTATTTATTTATCATTAGTCTATATCGACGTGAGTCACATGTGGTTGACTAAACTGCCCCCCACAACGAAATGCCCCCAGATACCTCATTGCAGTCACGGTCCATGAGCATAGTAAGATGCTGTAGAATCCCTTGTTGTCTTCTCTGCGTTGTACGTCCCTCCCCATGCCCCCCTTCCACTTTATGCATGCCAAAGGTAATGTGCACAATGTCCCCCGCTCCCCCTGACTTACTGCTCCGTTCCCACCTGTGCACCTCCATCCCTTTCCCTTTGGTAACTGTTAGTGCACTCTTCTGGTGCCGTTTTTCTTCTTCGGAGGTCTCTTGGTTCTCCTGCACAGGCGAGTGAAATCATTTGATATTTGTGTTTCTCCACCTGCCTGCCTTATTGCACTGAGTATGATGCACTCTCACACCATCCATGTTTCTCCCAATGGTAGGATTTGTTTTCATATGACGGAATAATATTCCAATGTTCATCTACTGGTGGACACTGAGCTTGGCTATTGAGAATAGTGCTGTGGTAATCATAGGGATGCACGTGTCGCTTTTAAACTGACGGCGGCATTCTCTCATTCATTCATTCATTCATCTATTTATTCTTTTATTTATTTGTCATCAATCTACAGTTATGTGGATAACATCATGTTGAGTACACTCCCCCCATCACCAACGTAGCAAAGGTTAAGGGACTAGGGAGGCTGGTTGTGAAGGACGGGAGCAGGCTGCTAAGGGGGCATTACGATGAGTTCACATAATGTGGGGGGGAATTCTATGGGGAAGGCAGTATAGTTCAGAGAATTCAAGCAGTGATTCTGTAGCATGTTACTCTGCTGGTGAACAGTGAGTGTAATGGGGACTGCGGGGGCGACTGGATGATCTGGGCAGTCCAGTATCCTTAATGTTCCTTATATAATTGTAGATTGGTTATTGAGAATCGTGCTGCCATACATTTAGGGGTGCAGATGTCTTTCTTGAACTGGGCTGCTGCATTCTTTATGTATGTATGTTTGAATGTATGTATGTATGTATGTATTCATCCTTCCATGCATCCATTCATTCATGCATTCTTTTATCTGTCTACCTATCTCTCTGTGTATCTTTGTGTCATTAATACACAATTACATGAGTAACATGATGTTTACTAGACTCCTCCCATCACGCACGTGCCCCGAGATACCCCATTGCAGTCACAGTCCATGAGCATAGTAAGATACTGTAGAAGCCCTACTTGTCTTTTCTGTGTTTTGCAGCCCTGCCTGTGACCCCCGCTCCCACATTATATATTCTTATTCTAATGTGTCCTTACTTCCCCCCTCCCTAATCCCTCCATGCCCACCCATTCACCTCAGTCTCTTTCCCTCTGTTAACTTTTAGTCCATTCATGGGTTTTCTGAGACTGCTGCTGTTTTGTTCTTCAGTTTTTTGTTTGTGCTGAGACTGTAATGATGAGTGATATCATTATACATATATATATATATATATATATATATACATACATATGTAGGTAAGTAACTCTAATGTTTGGTAAGATGATGCAGCTCTCCACGGCTGGGCAGTGCCCCTCCCCGTGGGTGAAGTTTGTGAGCGCATCACTGTTGCCTGGAGATTCCACGATGTCACAGTGGTGCCTCTGTCCTAGAGACATAATGTGTATGCTGAGAGGAGCAGGTGTGATTCCGGTGAGGTGGACACTGACCAACTTGACAGCATCAGGGTAAATGGAATCCAGAGCCAAGGTACTGTGTGTTCCTTTTAATTTTGTTGACACTACTTCACAGTTACATGAACAACATTATGGTTCCTAGACTACCCCCACTGTCAAGTCCCCACCACTCAGCCCGTAAGAGTGGCTGTCCAACAGCCCAGGAATATGCCGTAGAAGTGCTGCTGATCATCGCTATGTTATACGGACTTACCTAAGCACGCCGCCGGGCCGCAGCCTGTGTGCCACTCGTACTGCCCCATTTTCCCTCTCTCCCCTCCCTCCTAACCCGTCCTCCTCAGTCCCATTCCCTTTGGTAACCGTGAGTCCATTCTTGGGTTCGCTGCGGGTGCTACTGTCCTGTTCTATCACTCCCTTTCTTCTTTCCGGTAGTCCCCAGGTGAGCGAAATCAGTTGACACTTGTCTTTCTCTGCGTGGCTTATTTCGCTGAGCATGATACCCGCTACCTCCCTCCATGTTGTTGCACATGGTAGGATTGGTTTCTTCATATGGCAGAATAATATTCCACTGTTCATCCTCTGATAGACACTTACCTTTGCAGTTATGGATAGTGCTTGATAATCATACGGGTTCAGAGGTCTTTTTTAAACTGGGCTGCTGTATTCTAGTGGTTATTTTTGTATGTATGGATGTGTGAATGTATTTAGTTAGTCAATTACTCACTTAGATATCTGTTATTTATTTATTTATTTATCATTAGTCTACATCGACGTGAGTCACATGTGGTTGACTAAACTGCCCCCCACAACGAAATGCCCCCAGATACCTCATTGCAGTCACGGTCCATGAGCATAGTAAGATGCTGTAGAATCCCTTGTCTTCTCTGCATTGTACGTCCCTCCCCATGCCCCCCTTCCACTTTATGCATGCCAAAGGTAATGTGCACATTGTCCCCCGCTCCCCCTGACTTACTGCTCCGTTCCCACCTGTGCACCTCCATCCCTTTCCCTTTGGTAACTGTTAGTGCACTCTTCTGGTGCCGTTTTTCTTCTTCGGAGGTCTCTTGGTTCTCCTGCACAGGCGAGTGAAATCATTTGATATTTGTGTTTCTCCACCTGCCTGCCTTATTGCACTGAGTATGATGCACTCTCACACCATCCATGTTTCTGCCAATGGTAGGATTTGTTTTCATATGACGGAATAATATTCCAATGTTCATCTACTGGTGGACACTGAGCTTGGCTATTGAGAATAGTGCTGTGGTAATCATAGGGATGCACGTGTCGCTTTTAAACTGGCGGCGGCATTCTCTCATTCATTCATTCATTCATTCATCTATTTATTCTTTTATTTATTTGTCATCAATCTACAATTATGTGGATAACATCATGTTGAGTACACTCCCCCCATCACCAACGTAGCAAAGGTTAAGGGACTAGGGAGGCTGGTTGTGAAGGACGGGAGCAGGCTGCTAAGGGGGCATTACGATGAGCTCACATAATGTGGGGGGGAATTCTATGGGGAAGGCAGTATAGTTCAGAGAATTCAACAGTGATTCTGTAGCATGTTACTCTGCTGGTGAACAGTGAGTGTAATGGGGTCTGCGGGGGCAACTGGATGATCTGGGCAGTCCAGTATCCTTAATGTTCCTTATATAATTGTAGATTGGTTATTGAGAATCGTGCTGCCATACATTTAGGGGTGCAGATGTCTTTCTTGAACTGGGCTGCTGCATTCTTTATGTATGTATGTTTGAATGTATGTATGTATGTATGTATTCATCCTTCCATGCATCCATTCATTCATGCATTCTTTTATCTGTCTACCTATCTCTCTGTGTATCTTTGTGTCATTAATACACAATTAGATGAGTAACATGATGTTTACTAGACTCCTCCCATCACGCACGTGCCCCGAGATACCCCATTGCAGTCACAGTCCATGAGCATAGTAAGATACTGTTGAAGCCCTACTTGTCTTTTCTGTGTTTTGCAGCCCTGCCTGTGACCCCCGCTCCCACATTATATATTCTTATTCTAATGTGTCCTTACTTCCTCCCTCCCTAATCCCTCCATGCCCACCCATTCACCTCAGTTTCTTTCCCTCTGTTAACTTTTAGTCCATTCATGGGTTTTCTGAGACTGCTGCTGTTTTGTTCTTCAGTTTTTTGTTTGTTCTGAGACTGTAATGATGAGTGATATCATTATACATATATATATATATATTTATATATATATGTCTGTAAGTAACTCTCATGTTTGATAAGTTGATGCAGCTCTCCACGGGTGGGCAGTGCCCCTCCCCGTGGGTGAAGTTTGTGAGCGCATCACTGTTGCCTGGAGATTCCACGATGTCACAGTGGTGCCTCTGTCCTAGAGACATAATGTGTATGCTGAGAGGAGCAGGTGTGATTCCGGTGAGGTGGACACTGACCAACTTGACAGCATCAGGGTAAATGGAATCCAGAGCCAAGGTACTGTGTGTTCCTTTTAATTTTGTTGACACTACTTCACAGTTACATGAACAACATTATGGTTCCTAGACTACCCCCACTGACAAGTCCCCACCACGTAGCCCGTAAGAGTGGCTGTCCTACAGCCCAGGAATATGCCGTAGAAGTGCTGCTGATCATCGCTATGTTATACGGACTTACCTAAGCACGCCGCCGGGCCGCAGCCTGTGTGCCACTCGTACTGCCCCATTTTCCCTCTCTCCCCTCCCTCCTAACCCGTCCTCCTCAGTCCCATTCCCTTTGGTAACCGTGAGTCCATTCTTGGGTTCGCTGCGGGTGCTACTGTCCTGTTCTATCACTCCCTTTCTTCTTTCCGGTAGTCCCCAGGTGAGCGAAATCAGTTGACACTTGTCTTTCTCTGCGTGGCTTATTTCGCTGAGCATGATACCCGCTACCTCCCTCCATGTTGTTGCACATGGTAGGATTGGTTTCTTCATATGGCAGAATAATATTCCACTGTTCATCCTCTGATAGACACTTACCTTTGCAGTTATGGATAGTGCTTGATAATCATACGGGTTCAGAGGTCTTTTTTAAACTGGGCTGCTGTATTCTAGTGGTTATTTTTGTATGTATGGATGTGTGAATGTATTTAGTTAGTCAATTACTCACTTAGATATCTGTTATTTATTTATTTATTTATCATTAGTCTACATCGACGTGAGTCACATGTGGTTGACTAAACTGCCCCCCACAACGAAATGCCCCCAGATACCTCATTGCAGTCACGGTCCATGAGCATAGTAAGATGCTGTAGAATCCCACGTTGTCTTCTCTGCATTGTACGTCCCTCCCCATGCCCCCCTTCCACTTTATGCATGCCAAAGGTAATGTGCACATTGTCCCCCGCTCCCCCTGACTTACTGCTCCGTTCCCACCTGTGCACCTCCATCCCTTTCCCTTTGGTAACTGTTAGTGCACTCTTCTGGTGCCGTTTTTCTTCTTCGGAGGTCTCTTGGTTCTCCTGCACAGGCGAGTGAAATCATTTGATATTTGTGTTTCTCCACCTGCCTGCCTTATTGCACTGAGTATGATGCACTCTCACACCATCCATGTTTCTGCCAATGGTAGGATTTGTTTTCATATGACGGAATAATATTCCAATGTTCATCTACTGGTGGACACTGAGCTTGGCTATTGAGAATAGTGCTGTGGTAATCATAGGGATGCACGTGTCGCTTTTAAACTGGCGGCGGCGGCATTCTCTCATTCATTCATTCATTCATTCATCTATTTATTCTTTTATTTATTTGTCATCAATCTACAATTATGTGGATAACATCATGTTGAGTACACTCCCCCCATCACCAACGTAGCAAAGGTTAAGGGACTAGGGAGGCTGGTTGTGAAGGACGGGAGCAGGCTGCTAAGGGGGCATTACGATGAGCTCACATAATGTGGGGGGGAATTCTATGGGGAAGGCAGTATAGTTCAGAGAATTCAACAGTGATTCTGTAGCATGTTACTCTGCTGGTGAACAGTGAGTGTAATGGGGTCTGCGGGGGCAACTGGATGATCTGGGCAGTCCAGTATCCTTAATGTTCCTTATATAATTGTAGATTGGTTATTGAGAATCGTGCTGCCATACATTTAGGGGTGCAGATGTCTTTCTTGAACTGGGCTGCTGCATTCTTTATGTATGTATGTTTGAATGTATGTATGTATGTATGTATTCATCCTTCCATGCATCCATTCATTCATGCATTCTTTTATCTGTCTACCTATCTCTCTGTGTATCTTTGTGTCATTAATACACAATTAGATGAGTAACATGATGTTTACTAGACTCCTCCCATCACGCACGTGCCCCGAGATACCCCATTGCAGTCACAGTCCATGAGCATAGTAAGATACTGTTGAAGCCCTACTTGTCTTTTCTGTGTTTTGCAGCCCTGCCTGTGACCCCCGCTCCCACATTATATATTCTTATTCTAATGTGTCCTTACTTCCCCCCTCCCTAATCCCTCCATGCCCACCCATTCACCTCAGTTTCTTTCCCTCTGTTAACTTTTAGTCCATTCATGGGTTTTCTGAGACTGCTGCTGTTTTGTTCTTCAGTTTTTTGTTTGTTCTGAGACTGTAATGATGAGTGATATCATTATACATATATATATATATATTTATATATATATGTCGGTAAGTAACTCTCATGTTTGGTAAGTTGATGCAGCTCTCCACGGGTGGGCAGTGCCCCTCCCCGTGGGTGAAATTTGTGAGCGCATCACTGTTGCCTGGAGATTCTACGATGTCACAGTGGTGCCTCTGTCCTAGAGACATAATGTGTATGCTGAGAGGAGCAGGTGTGATTCCGGTGAGGTGGACACTGACCAACTTGACAGCATCAGGGTAAATGGAATCCAGAGCCAAGGTACTGTGTGTTCCTTTTAATTTTGTTGACACTACTTCACAGTTACATGAACAACATTATGGTTCCTAGACTACCCCCACTGACAAGTCCCCACCACGTAGCCCGTAAGAGTGGCTGTCCTACAGCCCAGGAATATGCCGTAGAAGTGCTGCTGATCATCGCTATGTTATACGGACTTCCCTAAGCACGCCGCCGGGCCGCAGCCTGTGTGCCACTCGTACTGCCCCATTTTCCCTCTCTCCCCTCCCTCCTAACCCGTCCTCCTCAGTCCCATTCCCTTTGGTAACCGTGAGTCCATTCTTGGGTTCGCTGCGGGTGCTACTGTCCTGTTCTATCACTCCCTTTCTTCTTTCCGGTAGTCCCCAGGTGAGCGAAATCAGTTGACACTTGTCTTTCTCTGCGTGGCTTATTTCGCTGAGCATGATACCCGCTACCTCCCTCCATGTTGTTGCACATGGTAGGATTGGTTTCTTCATATGGCAGAATAATATTCCACTGTTCATCCTCTGATAGACACTTACCTTTGCAGTTATGGATAGTGCTTGATAATCATACGGGTTCAGAGGTCTTTTTTAATCTGGGCTGCTGTATTCTAGTGGTTATTTTTGTATGTATGGATGTGTGAATGTATTTAGTTAGTCAATTACTCACTTAGATATCTGTTATTTATTTATTTATTTATCATTAGTCTACATCGACGTGAGTCACATGTGGTTGACTAAACTGCCCCCCACAACGAAATGCCCCCAGATACCTCATTGCAGTCACGGTCCATGAGCATAGTAAGATGCTGTAGAATCCCACGTTGTCTTCTCTGCATTGTACGTCCCTCCCCATGCCCCCCTTCCACTTTATGCATGCCAAAGGTAATGTGCACATTGTCCCCCGCTCCCCCTGACTTACTGCTCCGTTCCCACCTGTGCACCTCCATCCCTTTCCCTTTGGTAACTGTTAGTGCACTCTTCTGGTGCCGTTTTTCTTCTTCGGAGGTCTCTTGGTTCTCCTGCACAGGCGAGTGAAATCATTTGATATTTGTGTTTCTCCACCTGCCTGCCTTATTGCACTGAGTATGATGCACTCTCACACCATCCATGTTTCTGCCAATGGTAGGATTTGTTTTCATATGACGGAATAATATTCCAATGTTCATCTACTGGTGGACACTGAGCTTGGCTATTGAGAATAGTGCTGTGGTAATCATAGGGATGCACGTGTCGCTTTTAAACTGGCGGCGGCATTCTCTCATTCATTCATTCATTCATTCATCTATTTATTCTTTTATTTATTTGTCATCAATCTACAATTATGTGGATAACATCATGTTGAGTACACTCCCCCCATCACCAACGTAGCAAAGGTTAAGGGACTAGGGAGGCTGGTTGTGAAGGACGGGAGCAGGCTGCTAAGGGGGCATTACGATGAGTTCACATAATGTGGGGGGGAATTCTATGGGGAAGGCAGTATAGTTCAGAGAATTCAAGCAGTGATTCTGTAGCATGTTACTCTGCTGGTGAACAGTGAGTGTAATGGGGACTGCGGGGGCGACTGGATGATCTGGGCAGTCCAGTATCCTTAATGTTCCTTATATAATTGTAGATTGGTTATTGAGAATCGTGCTGCCATACATTTAGGGGTGCAGATGTCTTTCTTGAACTGGGCTGCTGCATTCTTTATGTATGTATGTTTGAATGTATGTATGTATGTATGTATTCATCCTTCCATGCATCCATTCATTCATGCATTCTTTTATCTGTCTACCTATCTCTCTGTGTATCTTTGTGTCATTAATACACAATTAGATGAGTAACATGATGTTTACTAGACTCCTCCCATCACGCACGTGCCCCGAGATACCCCATTGCAGTCACAGTCCATGAGCATAGTAAGATACTGTAGAAGCCCTACTTGTCTTTTCTGTGTTTTGCAGCCCTGCCTGTGACCCCCGCTCCCACATTATATATTCTTATTCTAATGTGTCCTTACTTCCCCCCTCCCTAATCCCTCCATGCCCACCCATTCACCTCAGTCTCTTTCCCTCTGTTAACTTTTAGTCCATTCATGGGTTTTCTGAGACTGCTGCTGTTTTGTTCTTCAGTTTTTTGTTTGTGCTGAGACTGTAATGATGAGTGATATCATTATACATATATATATATATATATATATATATACATACATATGTAGGTAAGTAACTCTAATGTTTGGTAAGATGATGCAGCTCTCCACGGCTGGGCAGTGCCCCTCCCCGTGGGTGAAGTTTGTGAGCGCATCACTGTTGCCTGGAGATTCCACGATGTCACAGTGGTGCCTCTGTCCTAGAGACATAATGTGTATGCTGAGAGGAGCAGGTGTGATTCCGGTGAGGTGGACACTGACCAACTTGACAGCATCAGGGTAAATGGAATCCAGAGCCAAGGTACTGTGTGTTCCTTTTAATTTTGTTGACACTACTTCACAGTTACATGAACAACATTATGGTTCCTAGACTACCCCCACTGACAAGTCCCCACCACGTAGCCCGTAAGAGTGGCTGTCCTACAGCCCAGGAATATGCCGTAGAAGTGCTGCTGATCATCGCTATGTTATACGGACTTACCTAAGCACGCCGCCGGGCCGCAGCCTGTGTGCCACTCGTACTGCCCCATTTTCCCTCTCTCCCCTCCCTCCTAACCCGTCCTCCTCAGTCCCATTCCCTTTGGTAACCGTGAGTCCATTCTTGGGTTCGCTGCGGGTGCTACTGTCCTGTTCTATCACTCCCTTTCTTATTTCCGGTAGTCCCCAGGTGAGCGAAATCAGTTGACACTTGTCTTTCTCTGCGTGGCTTATTTCGCTGAGCATGATACCCGCTACCTCCCTCCATGTTGTTGCACATGGTAGGATTGGTTTCTTCATATGGCAGAATAATATTCCACTGTTCATCCTCTGATAGACACTTACCTTTGCAGTTATGGATAGTGCTTGATAATCATACGGGTTCAGAGGTCTTTTTTAAACTGGGCTGCTGTATTCTAGTGGTTATTTTTGTATGTATGGATGTGTGAATGTATTTAGTTAGTCAATTACTCACTTAGATATCTGTTATTTATTTATTTATTTATCATTAGTCTACATCGACGTGAGTCACATGTGGTTGACTAAACTGCCCCCCACAACGAAATGCCCCCAGATACCTCATTGCAGTCACGGTCCATGAGCATAGTAAGATGCTGTAGAATCCCACGTTGTCTTCTCTGCATTGTACGTCCCTCCCCATGCCCCCCTTCCACTTTATGCATGCCAAAGGTAATGTGCACATTGTCCCCCGCTCCCCCTGACTTACTGCTCCGTTCCCACCTGTGCACCTCCATCCCTTTCCCTTTGGTAACTGTTAGTGCACTCTTCTGGTGCCGTTTTTCTTCTTCGGAGGTCTCTTGGTTCTCCTGCACAGGCGAGTGAAATCATTTGATATTTGTGTTTCTCCACCTGCCTGCCTTATTGCACTGAGTATGATGCACTCTCACACCATCCATGTTTCTGCCAATGGTAGGATTTGTTTTCATATGACGGAATAATATTCCAATGTTCATCTACTGGTGGACACTGAGCTTGGCTATTGAGAATAGTGCTGTGGTAATCATAGGGATGCACGTGTCGCTTTTAAACTGGCGGCGGCGGCATTCTCTCATTCATTCATTCATTCATTCATCTATTTATTCTTTTATTTATTTGTCATCAATCTACAATTATGTGGATAACATCATGTTGAGTACACTCCCCCCATCACCAACGTAGCAAAGGTTAAGGGACTAGGGAGGCTGGTTGTGAAGGACGGGAGCAGGCTGCTAAGGGGGCATTACGATGAGCTCACATAATGTGGGGGGGAATTCTATGGGGAAGGCAGTATAGTTCAGAGAATTCAACAGTGATTCTGTAGCATGTTACTCTGCTGGTGAACAGTGAGTGTAATGGGGTCTGCGGGGGCAACTGGATGATCTGGGCAGTCCAGTATCCTTAATGTTCCTTATATAATTGTAGATTGGTTATTGAGAATCGTGCTGCCATACATTTAGGGGTGCAGATGTCTTTCTTGAACTGGGCTGCTGCATTCTTTATGTATGTATGTTTGAATGTATGTATGTATGTATGTATTCATCCTTCCATGCATCCATTCATTCATGCATTCTTTTATCTGTCTACCTATCTCTCTGTGTATCTTTGTGTCATTAATACACAATTAGATGAGTAACATGATGTTTACTAGACTCCTCCCATCACGCACGTGCCCCGAGATACCCCATTGCAGTCACAGTCCATGAGCATAGTAAGATACTGTTGAAGCCCTACTTGTCTTTTCTGTGTTTTGCAGCCCTGCCTGTGACCCCCGCTCCCACATTATATATTCTTATTCTAATGTGTCCTTACTTCCTCCCTCCCTAATCCCTCCATGCCCACCCATTCACCTCAGTTTCTTTCCCTCTGTTAACTTTTAGTCCATTCATGGGTTTTCTGAGACTGCTGCTGTTTTGTTCTTCAGTTTTTTGTTTGTTCTGAGACTGTAATGATGAGTGATATCATTATACATATATATATATATATTTATATATATATGTCGGTAAGTAACTCTCATGTTTGGTAAGTTGATGCAGCTCTCCACGGGTGGGCAGTGCCCCTCCCCGTGGGTGAAGTTTGTGAGCGCATCACTGTTTCCTGGAGATTCCACGATGTCACAGTGGTGCCTCTGTCCTAGAGACATAATGTGTATGCTGAGAGGAGCAGGTGTGATTCCGGTGAGGTGGACACTGACCAACTTGACAGCATCAGGGTAAATGGAATCCAGAGCCAAGGTACTGTGTGTTCCTTTTAATTTTGTTGACACTACTTCACAGTTACATGAACAACATTATGGTTCCTAGACTACCCCCACTGACAAGTCCCCACCACGTAGCCCGTAAGAGTGGCTGTCCTACAGCCCAGGAATATGCCGTAGAAGTGCTGCTGATCATCGCTATGTTATACGGACTTACCTAAGCACGCCGCCGGGCCGCAGCCTGTGTGCCACTCGTACTGCCCCATTTTCCCTCTCTCCCCTCCCTCCTAACCCGTCCTCCTCAGTCCCATTCCCTTTGGTAACCGTGAGTCCATTCTTGGGTTCGCTGCGGGTGCTACTGTCCTGTTCTATCACTCCCTTTCTTCTTTCCGGTAGTCCCCAGGTGAGCGAAATCAGTTGACACTTGTCTTTCTCTGCGTGGCTTATTTCGCTGAGCATGATACCCGCTACCTCCCTCCATGTTGTTGCACATGGTAGGATTGGTTTCTTCATATGGCAGAATAATATTCCACTGTTCATCCTCTGATAGACACTTACCTTTGCAGTTATGGATAGTGCTTGATAATCATACGGGTTCAGAGGTCTTTTTTAAACTGGGCTGCTGTATTCTAGTGGTTATTTTTGTATGTATGGATGTGTGAATGTATTTAGTTAGTCAATTACTCACTTAGATATCTGTTATTTATTTATTTATTTATCATTAGTCTACATCGACGTGAGTCACATGTGGTTGACTAAACTGCCCCCCACAACGAAATGCCCCCAGATACCTCATTGCAGTCACGGTCCATGAGCATAGTAAGATGCTGTAGAATCCCACGTTGTCTTCTCTGCATTGTACGTCCCTCCCCATGCCCCCCTTCCACTTTATGCATGCCAAAGGTAATGTGCACATTGTCCCCCGCTCCCCCTGACTTACTGCTCCGTTCCCACCTGTGCACCTCCATCCCTTTCCCTTTGGTAACTGTTAGTGCACTCTTCTGGTGCCGTTTTTCTTCTTCGGAGGTCTCTTGGTTCTCCTGCACAGGCGAGTGAAATCATTTGATATTTGTGTTTCTCCACCTGCCTGCCTTATTGCACTGAGTATGATGCACTCTCACACCATCCATGTTTCTGCCAATGGTAGGATTTGTTTTCATATGACGGAATAATATTCCAATGTTCATCTACTGGTGGACACTGAGCTTGGCTATTGAGAATAGTGCTGTGGTAATCATAGGGATGCACGTGTCGCTTTTAAACTGGCGGCGGCGGCATTCTCTCATTCATTCATTCATTCATTCATCTATTTATTCTTTTATTTATTTGTCATCAATCTACAATTATGTGGATAACATCATGTTGAGTACACTCCCCCCATCACCAACGTAGCAAAGGTTAAGGGACTAGGGAGGCTGGTTGTGAAGGACGGGAGCAGGCTGCTAAGGGGGCATTACGATGAGCTCACATAATGTGGGGGGGAATTCTATGGGGAAGGCAGTATAGTTCAGAGAATTCAACAGTGATTCTGTAGCATGTTACTCTGCTGGTGAACAGTGAGTGTAATGGGGTCTGCGGGGGCAACTGGATGATCTGGGCAGTCCAGTATCCTTAATGTTCCTTATATAATTGTAGATTGGTTATTGAGAATCGTGCTGCCATACATTTAGGGGTGCAGATGTCTTTCTTGAACTGGGCTGCTGCATTCTTTATGTATGTATGTTTGAATGTATGTATGTATGTATGTATTCATCCTTCCATGCATCCATTCATTCATGCATTCTTTTATCTGTCTACCTATCTCTCTGTGTATCTTTGTGTCATTAATACACAATTAGATGAGTAACATGATGTTTACTAGACTCCTCCCATCACGCACGTGCCCCGAGATACCCCATTGCAGTCACAGTCCATGAGCATAGTAAGATACTGTTGAAGCCCTACTTGTCTTTTCTGTGTTTTGCAGCCCTGCCTGTGACCCCCGCTCCCACATTATATATTCTTATTCTAATGTGTCCTTACTTCCCCCCTCCCTAATCCCTCCATGCCCACCCATTCACCTCAGTTTCTTTCCCTCTGTTAACTTTTAGTCCATTCATGGGTTTTCTGAGACTGCTGCTGTTTTGTTCTTCAGTTTTTTGTTTGTGCTGAGACTGTAATGATGAGTGATATCATTATACATATATATATATATATTTATATATATATGTCGGTAAGTAACTCTCATGTTTGGTAAGTTGATGCAGCTCTCCACGGGTGGGCAGTGCCCCTCCCCGTGGGTGAAATTTGTGAGCGCATCACTGTTGCCTGGAGATTCCACGATGTCACAGTGGTGCCTCTGTCCTAGAGACATAATGTGTATGCTGAGAGGAGCAGGTGTGATTCCGGTGAGGTGGACACTGACCAACTTGACAGCATCAGGGTAAATGGAATCCAGAGCCAAGGTACTGTGTGTTCCTTTTAATTTTGTTGACACTACTTCACAGTTACATGAACAACATTATGGTTCCTAGACTACCCCCACTGACAAGTCCCCACCACGTAGCCCGTAAGAGTGGCTGTCCTACAGCCCAGGAATATGCCGTAGAAGTGCTGCTGATCATCGCTATGTTATACGGACTTCCCTAAGCACGCCGCCGGGCCGCAGCCTGTGTGCCACTCGTACTGCCCCATTTTCCCTCTCTCCCCTCCCTCCTAACCCGTCCTCCTCAGTCCCATTCCCTTTGGTAACCGTGAGTCCATTCTTGGGTTCGCTGCGGGTGCTACTGTCCTGTTCTATCACTCCCTTTCTTCTTTCCGGTAGTCCCCAGGTGAGCGAAATCAGTTGACACTTGTCTTTCTCTGCGTGGCTTATTTCGCTGAGCATGATACCCGCTACCTCCCTCCATGTTGTTGCACATGGTAGGATTGGTTTCTTCATATGGCAGAATAATATTCCACTGTTCATCCTCTGATAGACACTTACCTTTGCAGTTATGGATAGTGCTTGATAATCATACGGGTTCAGAGGTCTTTTTTAATCTGGGCTGCTGTATTCTAGTGGTTATTTTTGTATGTATGGATGTGTGAATGTATTTAGTTAGTCAATTACTCACTTAGATATCTGTTATTTATTTATTTATTTATCATTAGTCTACATCGACGTGAGTCACATGTGGTTGACTAAACTGCCCCCCACAACGAAATGCCCCCAGATACCTCATTGCAGTCACGGTCCATGAGCATAGTAAGATGCTGTAGAATCCCACGTTGTCTTCTCTGCATTGTACGTCCCTCCCCATGCCCCCCTTCCACTTTATGCATGCCAAAGGTAATGTGCACATTGTCCCCCGCTCCCCCTGACTTACTGCTCCGTTCCCACCTGTGCACCTCCATCCCTTTCCCTTTGGTAACTGTTAGTGCACTCTTCTGGTGCCGTTTTTCTTCTTCGGAGGTCTCTTGGTTCTCCTGCACAGGCGAGTGAAATCATTTGATATTTGTGTTTCTCCACCTGCCTGCCTTATTGCACTGAGTATGATGCACTCTCACACCATCCATGTTTCTGCCAATGGTAGGATTTGTTTTCATATGACGGAATAATATTCCAATGTTCATCTACTGGTGGACACTGAGCTTGGCTATTGAGAATAGTGCTGTGGTAATCATAGGGATGCACGTGTCGCTTTTAAACTGGCGGCGGCGGCATTCTCTCATTCATTCATTCATTCATTCATCTATTTATTCTTTTATTTATTTGTCATCAATCTACAATTATGTGGATAACATCATGTTGAGTACACTCCCCCCATCACCAACGTAGCAAAGGTTAAGGGACTAGGGAGGCTGGTTGTGAAGGACGGGAGCAGGCTGCTAAGGGGGCATTACGATGAGCTCACATAATGTGGGGGGGAATTCTATGGGGAAGGCAGTATAGTTCAGAGAATTCAACAGTGATTCTGTAGCATGTTACTCTGCTGGTGAACAGTGAGTGTAATGGGGTCTGCGGGGGCAACTGGATGATCTGGGCAGTCCAGTATCCTTAATGTTCCTTATATAATTGTAGATTGGTTATTGAGAATCGTGCTGCCATACATTTAGGGGTGCAGATGTCTTTCTTGAACTGGGCTGCTGCATTCTTTATGTATGTATGTTTGAATGTATGTATGTATGTATGTATTCATCCTTCCATGCATCCATTCATTCATGCATTCTTTTATCTGTCTACCTATCTCTCTGTGTATCTTTGTGTCATTAATACACAATTAGATGAGTAACATGATGTTTACTAGACTCCTCCCATCACGCACGTGCCCCGAGATACCCCATTTCAGTCACAGTCCATGAGCATAGTAAGATACTGTTGAAGCCCTACTTGTCTTTTCTGTGTTTTGCAGCCCTGCCTGTGACCCCCGCTCCCACATTATATATTCTTATTCTAATGTGTCCTTACTTCCCCCCTCCCTAATCCCTCCATGCCCACCCATTCACCTCAGTCTCTTTCCCTCTGTTAACTTTTAGTCCATTCATGGGTTTTCTGAGACTGCTGCTGTTTTGTTCTTCAGTTTTTTGTTTGTTCTGAGACTGTAATGATGAGTGATATCATTATACATATATATATATATATTTATATATATATGTAGGTAAGTAACTCTAATGTTTGGTAAGATGATGCAGCTCTCCACGGCTGGGCAGTGCCCCTCCCCGTGGGTGAAGTTTGTGAGCGCATCACTGTTGCCTGGAGATTCCACGATGTCACAGTGGTGCCTCTGTCCTAGAGACATAATGTGTATGCTGAGAGGAGCAGGTGTGATTCCGGTGAGGTGGACACTGACCAACTTGACAGCATCAGGGTAAATGGAATCCAGAGCCAAGGTACTGTGTGTTCCTTTTAATTTTGTTGACACTACTTCACAGTTACATGAACAACATTATGGTTCCTAGACTACCCCCACTGTCAAGTCCCCACCACGTAGCCCGTAAGAGTGGCTGTCCAACAGCCCAGGAATATGCCGTAGAAGTGCTGCTGATCATCGCTATGTTATACGGACTTCCCTAAGCACGCCGCCGGGCCGCAGCCTGTGTGCCACTCGTACTGCCCCATTTTCCCTCTCTCCCCTCCCTCCTAACCCGTCCTCCTCAGTCCCATTCCCTTTGGTAACCGTGAGTCCATTCTTGGGTTCGCTGCGGGTGCTACTGTCCTGTTCTATCACTCCCTTTCTTCTTTCCGGTAGTCCCCAGGTGAGCGAAATCAGTTGACACTTGTCTTTCTCTGCGTGGCTTATTTCGCTGAGCATGATACCCGCTACCTCCCTCCATGTTGTTGCACATGGTAGGATTGGTTTCTTCATATGGCAGAATAATATTCCACTGTTCATCCTCTGATAGACACTTACCTTTGCAGTTATGGATAGTGCTTGATAATCATACGGGTTCAGAGGTCTTTTTTAAACTGGGCTGCTGTATTCTAGTGGTTATTTTTGTATGTATGGATGTGTGAATGTATTTAGTTAGTCAATTACTCACTTAGATATCTGTTATTTATTTATTTATTTATCATTAGTCTACATCGACGTGAGTCACATGTGGTTGACTAAACTGCCCCCCACAACGAAATGCCCCCAGATACCTCATTGCAGTCACGGTCCATGAGCATAGTAAGATGCTGTAGAATCCCTTGTTGTCTTCTCTGCATTGTACGTCCCTCCCCATGCCCCCCTTCCACTTTATGCATGCCAAAGGTAATGTGCACATTGTCCCCCGCTCCCCCTGACTTACTGCTCCGTTCCCACCTGTGCACCTCCATCCCTTTCCCTTTGGTAACTGTTAGTGCACTCTTCTGGTGCCGTTTTTCTTCTTCGGAGGTCTCTTGGTTCTCCTGCACAGGCGAGTGAAATCATTTGATATTTGTGTTTCTCCACCTGCCTGCCTTATTGCACTGAGTATGATGCACTCTCACACCATCCATGTTTCTCCCAATGGTAGGATTTGTTTTCATATGACGGAATAATATTCCAATGTTCATCTACTGGTGGACACTGAGCTTGGCTATTGAGAATAGTGCTGTGGTAATCATAGGGATGCACGTGTCGCTTTTAAACTGGCGGCGGCATTCTCTCATTCATTCATTCATTCATTCATCTATTTATTCTTTTATTTATTTGTCATCAATCTACAATTATGTGGATAACATCATGTTGAGTACACTCCCCCCATCACCAACGTAGCAAAGGTTAAGGGACTAGGGAGGCTGGTTGTGAAGGACGGGAGCAGGCTGCTAAGGGGGCATTACGATGAGCTCACATAATGTGGGGGGGAATTCTATGGGGAAGGCAGTATAGTTCAGAGAATTCAAGCAGTGATTCTGTAGCATGTTACTCTGCTGGTGAACAGTGAGTGTAATGGGGTCTGCGGGGGCGACTGGATGATCTGGGCAGTCCAGTATCCTTAATGTTCCTTATATAATTGTAGATTGGTTATTGAGAATCGTGCTGCCATACATTTAGGGGTGCAGATGTCTTTCTTGAACTGGGCTGCTGCATTCTTTATGTATGTATGTTTGAATGTATGTATGTATGTATGTATTCATCCCTCCATGCATCCATTCATTCATGCATTCTTTTATCTGTCTACCTATCTCTCTGTGTATCTTTGTGTCATTAATACACAATTAGATGAGTAACATGATGTTTACTAGACTCCTCCCATCACGCACGTGCCCCGAGATACCCCATTGCAGTCACAGTCCATGAGCATAGTAAGATACTGTAGAAGCCCTACTTGTCTTTTCTGGGTTTTGCAGCCCTGCCTGTGACCCCCGCTCCCACATTATATATTCTTATTCTAATGTGTCCTTACTTCCCCCCTCCCTAATCCCTCCATGCCCACCCATTCACCTCAGTCTCTTTCCCTCTGTTAACTTTTAGTCCATTCATGGGTTTTCTGAGACTGCTGCTGTTTTGTTCTTCAGTTTTTTGTTTGTTCTGAGACTGTAATGATGAGTGATATCATTATACATATATATATATATATTTATATATATATGTAGGTAAGTAACTCTAATGTTTGGTAAGATGATGCAGCTCTCCACGGCTGGGCAGTGCCCCTCCCCGTGGGTGAAGTTTGTGAGCGCATCACTGTTGCCTGGAGATTCCACGATGTCACAGTGGTGCCTCTGTCCTAGAGACATAATGTGTATGCTGAGAGGAGCAGGTGTGATTCCGGTGAGGTGGACACTGACCAACTTGACAGCATCAGGGTAAATGGAATCCAGAGCCAAGGTACTGTGTGTTCCTTTTAATTTTGTTGACACTACTTCACAGTTACATGAACAACATTATGGTTCCTAGACTACCCCCACTGTCAAGTCCCCACCACGTAGCCCGTAAGAGTGGCTGTCCAACAGCCCAGGAATATGCCGTAGAAGTGCTGCTGATCATCGCTATGTTATACGGACTTCCCTAAGCACGCCGCCGGGCCGCAGCCTGTGTGCCACTCGTACTGCCCCATTTTCCCTCTCTCCCCTCCCTCCTAACCCGTCCTCCTCAGTCCCATTCCCTTTGGTAACCGTGAGTCCATTCTTGGGTTCGCTGCGGGTGCTACTGTCCTGTTCTATCACTCCCTTTCTTATTTCCGGTAGTCCCCAGGTGAGCGAAATCAGTTGACACTTGTCTTTCTCTGCGTGGCTTATTTCGCTGAGCATGATACCCGCTACCTCCCTCCATGTTGTTGCACATGGTAGGATTGGTTTCTTCATATGGCAGAATAATATTCCACTGTTCATCCTCTGATAGACACTTACCTTTGTAGTTATGGATAGTGCTTGATAATCATACGGGTTCAGAGGTCTTTTTTAAACTGGGCTGCTGTATTCTAGTGGTTATTTTTGTATGTATGGATGTGTGAATGTATTTAGTTAGTCAATTACTCACTTAGATATCTGTTATTTATTTATTTATTTATCATTAGTCTACATCGACGTGAGTCACATGTGGTTGACTAAACTGCCCCCCACAACGAAATGCCCCCAGATACCTCATTGCAGTCACGGTCCATGAGCATAGTAAGATGCTGTAGAATCCCACGTTGTCTTCTCTGCATTGTACGTCCCTCCCCATGCCCCCCTTCCACTTTATGCATGCCAAAGGTAATGTGCACATTGTCCCCCGCTCCCCCTGACTTACTGCTCCGTTCCCACCTGTGCACCTCCATCCCTTTCCCTTTGGTGACTGTTAGTGCACTCTTCTGGTGCCGTTTTTCTTCTTCGGAGGTCTCTTGGTTCTCCTGCACAGGCGAGTGAAATCATTTGATATTTGTGTTTCTCCACCTGCCTGCCTTATTGCACTGAGTATGATGCACTCTCACACCATCCATGTTTCTGCCAATGGTAGGATTTGTTTTCATATGACGGAATAATATTCCAATGTTCATCTACTGGTGGACACTGAGCTTGGCTATTGAGAATAGTGCTGTGGTAATCATAGGGATGCACGTGTCGCTTTTAAACTGGCGGCGGCGGCATTCTCTCATTCATTCATTCATTCATTCATCTATTTATTCTTTTATTTATTTGTCATCAATCTACAATTATGTGGATAACATCATGTTGAGTACACTCCCCCCATCACCAACGTAGCAAAGGTTAAGGGACTAGGGAGGCTGGTTGTGAAGGACGGGAGCAGGCTGCTAAGGGGGCATTACGATGAGCTCACATAATGTGGGGGGGAATTCTATGGGGAAGGCAGTATAGTTCAGAGAATTCAACAGTGATTCTGTAGCATGTTACTCTGCTGGTGAACAGTGAGTGTAATGGGGTCTGCGGGGGCAACTGGATGATCTGGGCAGTCCAGTATCCTTAATGTTCCTTATATAATTGTAGATTGGTTATTGAGAATCGTGCTGCCATACATTTAGGGGTGCAGATGTCTTTCTTGAACTGGGCTGCTGCATTCTTTATGTATGTATGTTTGAATGTATGTATGTATGTATGTATTCATCCTTCCATGCATCCATTCATTCATGCATTCTTTTATCTGTCTACCTATCTCTCTGTGTATCTTTGTGTCATTAATACACAATTAGATGAGTAACATGATGTTTACTAGACTCCTCCCATCACGCACGTGCCCCGAGATACCCCATTGCAGTCACAGTCCATGAGCATAGTAAGATACTGTTGAAGCCCTACTTGTCTTTTCTGTGTTTTGCAGCCCTGCCTGTGACCCCCGCTCCCACATTATATATTCTTATTCTAATGTGTCCTTACTTCCCCCCTCCCTAATCCCTCCATGCCCACCCATTCACCTCAGTTTCTTTCCCTCTGTTAACTTTTAGTCCATTCATGGGTTTTCTGAGACTGCTGCTGTTTTGTTCTTCAGTTTTTTGTTTGTTCTGAGACTGTAATGATGAGTGATATCATTATACATATATATATATATATTTATATATATATGTCGGTAAGTAACTCTCATGTTTGGTAAGTTGATGCAGCTCTCCACAGGTGGGCAGTGCCCCTCCCCGTGGGTGAAGTTTGTGAGCGCATCACTGTTGCCTGGAGATTCCACGATGTCACAGTGGTGCCTCTGTCCTAGAGACATAATGTGTATGCTGAGAGGAGCAGGTGTGATTCCGGTGAGGTGGACACTGACCAACTTGACAGCATCAGGGTAAATGGAATCCAGAGCCAAGGTACTGTGTGTTCCTTTTAATTTTGTTGACACTACTTCACAGTTACATGAACAACATTATGGTTCCTAGACTACCCCCACTGACAAGTCCCCACCACGTAGCCCGTAAGAGTGGCTGTCCTACAGCCCAGGAATATGCCGTAGAAGTGCTGCTGATCATCGCTATGTTATACGGACTTACCTAAGCACGCCGCCGGGCCGCAGCCTGTGTGCCACTCGTACTGCCCCATTTTCCCTCTCTCCCCTCCCTCCTAACCCGTCCTCCTCAGTCCCATTCCCTTTGGTAACCGTGAGTCCATTCTTGGGTTCGCTGCGGGTGCTACTGTCCTGTTCTATCACTCCCTTTCTTCTTTCCGGTAGTCCCCAGGTGAGCGAAATCAGTTGACACTTGTCTTTCTCTGCGTGGCTTATTTCGCTGAGCATGATACCCGCTACCTCCCTCCATGTTGTTGCACATGGTAGGATTGGTTTCTTCATATGGCAGAATAATATTCCACTGTTCATCCTCTGATAGACACTTACCTTTGCAGTTATGGATAGTGCTTGATAATCATACGGGTTCAGAGGTCTTTTTTAAACTGGGCTGCTGTATTCTAGTGGTTATTTTTGTATGTATGGATGTGTGAATGTATTTAGTTAGTCAATTACTCACTTAGATATCTGTTATTTATTTATTTATTTATCATTAGTCTACATCGACGTGAGTCACATGTGGTTGACTAAACTGCCCCCCACAACGAAATGCCCCCAGATACCTCATTGCAGTCACGGTCCATGAGCATAGTAAGATGCTGTAGAATCCCTTGTTGTCTTCTCTGCATTGTACGTCCCTCCCCATGCCCCCCTTCCACTTTATGCATGCCAAAGGTAATGTGCACATTGTCCCCCGCTCCCCCTGACTTACTGCTCCGTTCCCACCTGTGCACCTCCATCCCTTTCCCTTTGGTAACTGTTAGTGCACTCTTCTGGTGCCGTTTTTCTTCTTCGGAGGTCTCTTGGTTCTCCTGCACAGGCGAGTGAAATCATTTGATATTTGTGTTTCTCCACCTGCCTGCCTTATTGCACTGAGTATGATGCACTCTCACACCATCCATGTTTCTGCCAATGGTAGGATTTGTTTTCATATGACGGAATAATATTCCAATGTTCATCTACTGGTGGACACTGAGCTTGGCTATTGAGAATAGTGCTGTGGTAATCATAGGGATGCACGTGTCGCTTTTAAACTGGCGGCGGCGGCATTCTCTCATTCATTCATTCATTCATTCATCTATTTATTCTTTTATTTATTTGTCATCAATCTACAATTATGTGGATAACATCATGTTGAGTACACTCCCCCCATCACCAACGTAGCAAAGGTTAAGGGACTAGGGAGGCTGGTTGTGAAGGACGGGAGCAGGCTGCTAAGGGGGCATTACGATGAGCTCACATAATGTGGGGGGGAATTCTATGGGGAAGGCAGTATAGTTCAGAGAATTCAACAGTGATTCTGTAGCATGTTACTCTGCTGGTGAACAGTGAGTGTAATGGGGTCTGCGGGGGCAACTGGATGATCTGGGCAGTCCAGTATCCTTAATGTTCCTTATATAATTGTAGATTGGTTATTGAGAATCGTGCTGCCATACATTTAGGGGTGCAGATGTCTTTCTTGAACTGGGCTGCTGCATTCTTTATGTATGTATGTTTGAATGTATGTATGTATGTATGTATTCATCCTTCCATGCATCCATTCATTCATGCATTCTTTTATCTGTCTACCTATCTCTCTGTGTATCTTTGTGTCATTAGTACACAATTAGATGAGTAACATGATGTTTACTAGACTCCTCCCATCACGCACGTGCCCCGAGATACCCCATTGCAGTCACAGTCCATGAGCATAGTAAGATACTGTTGAAGCCCTACTTGTCTTTTCTGTGTTTTGCAGCCCTGCCTGTGACCCCCGCTCCCACATTATATATTCTTATTCTAATGTGTCCTTACTTCCCCCCTCCCTAATCCCTCCATGCCCACCCATTCACCTCAGTTTCTTTCCCTCTGTTAACTTTTAGCCCATTCATGGGTTTTCTGAGACTGCTGCTGTTTTGTTCTTCAGTTTTTTGTTTGTTCTGAGACTGTAATGATGAGTGATATCATTATACATATATATATATATATTTATATATATATGTCGGTAAGTAACTCTCATGTTTGGTAAGTTGATGCAGCTCTCCACGGGTGGGCAGTGCCCCTCCCCGTGGGTGAAGTTTGTGAGCGCATCACTGTTGCCTGGAGATTCCACGATGTCACAGTGGTGCCTCTGTCCTAGAGACATAATGTGTATGCTGAGAGGAGCAGGTGTGATTCCGGTGAGGTGGACACTGACCAACTTGACAGCATCAGGGTAAATGGAATCCAGAGCCAAGGTAC
This sequence comes from Manis pentadactyla, assembly GCF_030020395.1. NCBI lineage: Eukaryota > Metazoa > Chordata > Mammalia > Pholidota > Manidae > Manis > Manis pentadactyla. The sequence continues at coordinate 92,903,876 of NC_080024.1, read as the reverse complement.
TGTGTGTTCCTTTTAATTTTGTTGACACTACTTCACAGTTACATGAACAACATTATGGTTCCTAGACTACCCCCACTGTCAAGTCCCCACCACGTAGCCCGTAAGAGTGGCTGTCCAACAGCCCAGGAATATGCCGTAGAAGTGCTGCTGATCATCGCTATGTTATACGGACTTCCCTAAGCACGCCGCCGGGCCGCAGCCTGTGTGCCACTCGTACTGCCCCATTTTCCCTCTCTCCCCTCCCTCCTAACCCGTCCTCCTCAGTCCCATTCCCTTTGGTAACCGTGAGTCCATTCTTGGGTTCGCTGCGGGTGCTACTGTCCTGTTCTATCACTCCCTTTCTTATTTCCGGTAGTCCCCAGGTGAGCGAAATCAGTTGACACTTGTCTTTCTCTGCGTGGCTTATTTCGCTGAGCATGATACCCGCTACCTCCCTCCATGTTGTTGCACATGGTAGGATTGGTTTCTTCATATGGCAGAATAATATTCCACTGTTCATCCTCTGATAGACACTTACCTTTGCAGTTATGGATAGTGCTTGATAATCATACGGGTTCAGAGGTCTTTTATAAACTGGGCTGCTGTATTCTAGTGGTTATTTTTGTATGTATGGATGTGTGAATGTATTTAGTTAGTCAATTACTCACTTAGATATCTGTTATTTATTTATTTATTTATCATTAGTCTACATCGACGTGAGTCACATGTGGTTGACTAAACTGCCCCCCACAACGAAATGCCCCCAGATACCTCATTGCAGTCACGGTCCATGAGCATAGTAAGATGCTGTAGAATCCCACGTTGTCTTCTCTGCATTGTACGTCCCTCCCCATGCCCCCCTTCCACTTTATGCATGCCAAAGGTAATGTGCACATTGTCCCCCGCTCCCCCTGACTTACTGCTCCGTTCCCACCTGTGCACCTCCATCCCTTTCCCTTTGGTAACTGTTAGTGCACTCTTCTGGTGCCGTTTTTCTTCTTCGGAGGTCTCTTGGTTCTCCTGCACAGGCGAGTGAAATCATTTGATATTTGTGTTTCTCCACGTGCCTGCCTTATTGCACTGAGTATGATGCACTCTCACACCATCCATGTTTCTGCCAATGGTAGGATTTGTTTTCATATGACGGAATAATATTCCAATGTTCATCTACTGGTGGACACTGAGCTTGGCTATTGAGAATAGTGCTGTGGTAATCATAGGGATGCACGTGTCGCTTTTAAACTGGCGGCGGCGGCATTCTCTCATTCATTCATTCATTCATTCATCTATTTATTCTTTTATTTATTTGTCATCAATCTACAATTATGTGGATAACATCATGTTGAGTACACTCCCCCCATCACCAACGTAGCAAAGGTTAAGGGACTAGGGAGGCTGGTTGTGAAGGACGGGAGCAGGCTGCTAAGGGGGCATTACGATGAGCTCACATAATGTGGGGGGGAATTCTATGGGGAAGGCAGTATAGTTCAGAGAATTCAAGCAGTGATTCTGTAGCATGTTACTCTGCTGGTGAACAGTGAGTGTAATGGGGTCTGCGGGGGCGACTGGATGATCTGGGCAGTCCAGTATCCTTAATGTTCCTTATATAATTGTAGATTGGTTATTGAGAATCGTGCTGCCATACATTTAGGGGTGCAGATGTCTTTCTTGAACTGGGCTGCTGCATTCTTTATGTATGTATGTTTGAATGTATGTATGTATGTATGTATTCATCCTTCCATGCATCCATTCATTCATGCATTCTTTTCTGTCTACCTATCTCTCTGTGTATCTTTGTGTCATTAATACACAATTAGATGAGTAACATGATGTTTACTAGACTCCTCCCATCACGCACGTGCCCCGAGATACCCCATTGCAGTCACAGTCCATGAGCATAGTAAGATACTGTAGAAGCCCTACTTGTCTTTTCTGTGTTTTGCAGCCCTGCCTGTGACCCCCGCTCCCACATTATATATTCTTATTCTAATGTGTCCTTACTTCCCCCCTCCCTAATCCCTCCATGCCCACCCATTCACCTCAGTCTCTTTCCCTCTGTTAACTTTTAGTCCATTCATGGATTTTCTGAGACTGCTGCTGTTTTGTTCTTCAGTTTTTAGTTTGTTCTGAGACTGTAATGATGAGTGATATCATTATACATACATATATATATATATATATATATATATATATATATATATATATGTAGGTAAGTAACTCTAATGTTTGGTAAGATGATGCAGCTCTCCACGGCTGGGCAGTGCCCCTCCCCGTGGGTGAAGTTTGTGAGCGCATCACTGTTGCCTGGAGATTCCACGATGTCACAGTGGTGCCTCTGTCCTAGAGACATAATGTGTATGCTGAGAGGAGCAGGTGTGATTCCAGTGAGGTGGACACTGACCAACTTGACAGCATCAGGGTAAATGGAATCCAGAGCCAAGGTACTGTGTGTTCCTTTTAATTTTGTTGACACTACTTCACAGTTACATGAACAACATTATGGTTCCTAGACTACCCCCACTGTCAAGTCCCCACCACGTAGCCCGTAAGAGTGGCTGTCCAACAGCCCAGGAATATGCCTTAGAAGTGCTGCTGATCATCGCTATGTTATACGGACTTACCTAAGCACGCCGCCGGGCCGCAGCCTGTGTGCCACTCGTACTGCCCCATTTTCCCTCTCTCCCCTCCCTCCTAACCCGTCCTCCTCAGTCCCATTCCCTTTGGTAACCGTGAGTCCATTCTTGGGTTCGCTGCGGGTGCTACTGTCCTGTTCTATCACTCCCTTTCTTCTTTCCGGTAGTCCCCAGGTGAGCGAAATCAGTTGACACTTGTCTTTCTCTGCGTGGCTTATTTCGCTGAGCATGATACCCGCTACCTCCCTCCATGTTGTTGCACATGGTAGGATTGGTTTCTTCATATGGCAGAATAATATTCCACTGTTCATCCTCTGATAGACACTTACCTTTGCAGTTATGGATAGTGCTTGATAATCATACGGGTTCAGAGGTCTTTTTTAAACTGGGCTGCTGTATTCTAGTGGTTATTTTTGTATGTATGGATGTGTGAATGTATTTAGTTAGTCAATTTCTCACTTAGATATCTGTTATTTATTTATTTATTTATCATTAGTCTACATCGACGTGAGTCACATGTGGTTGACTAAACTGCCCCCCACAACGAAATGCCCCCAGATACCTCATTGCAGTCACGGTCCATGAGCATAGTAAGATGCTGTAGAATCCCTTGTTGTCTTCTCTGCATTGTACGTCCCTCCCCATGCCCCCCTTCCACTTTATGCATGCCAAAGGTAATGTGCACATTGTCCCCCGCTCCCCCTGACTTACTGCTCCGTTCCCACCTGTGCACCTCCATCCCTTTCCCTTTGGTAACTGTTAGTGCACTCTTCTGGTGCCGTTTTTCTTCTTCGGAGGTCTCTTGGTTCTCCTGCACAGGCGAGTGAAATCATTTGATATTTGTGTTTCTCCACCTGCCTGCCTTATTGCACTGAGTATGATGCACTCTCACACCATCCATGTTTCTGCCAATGGTAGGATTTGTTTTCATATGACGGAATAATATTCCAATGTTCATCTACTGGTGGACACTGAGCTTGGCTATTGAGAATAGTGCTGTGGTAATCATAGGGATGCACGTGTCGCTTTTAAACTGGCGGCGGCATTCTCTCATTCATTCATTCATTCATCTATTTATTCTTTTATTTATTTGTCATCAATCTACAATTATGTGGATAACATCATGTTGAGTACACTCCCCCCATCACCAACGTAGCAAAGGTTAAGGGACTAGGGAGGCTGGTTGTGAAGGACGGGAGCAGGCTGCTAAGGGGGCATTACGATGAGCTCACATAATGTGGGGGGGAATTCTATGGGGAAGGCAGTATAGTTCAGAGAATTCAAGCAGTGATTCTGTAGCATGTTACTCTGCTGGTGAACAGTGAGTGTAATGGGGTCTGCGGGGGCGACTGGATGATCTGGGCAGTCCAGTATCCTTAATGTTCCTTATATAATTGTAGATTGGTTATTGAGAATCGTGCTGCCATACATTTAGGGGTGCAGATGTCTTTCTTGAACTGGGCTGCTGCATTCTTTATGTATGTATGTTTGAATGTATGTATGTATGTATGTATTCATCCTTCCATGCATCCATTCATTCATGCATTCTTTTATCTGTCTACCTATCTCTCTGTGTATCTTTGTGTCATTAATACACAATTAGATGAGTAACATGATGTTTACTAGACTCCTCCCATCACGCACGTGCCCCGAGATACCCCATTGCAGTCACAGTCCATGAGCATAGTAAGATACTGTTGAAGCCCTACTTGTCTTTTCTGGGTTTTGCAGCCCTGCCTGTGACCCCCGCTCCCACATTATATATTCTTATTCTAATGTGTCCTTACTTCCCCCCTCCCTAATCCCTCCATGCCCACCCATTCACCTCAGTCTCTTTCCCTCTGTTAACTTTTAGTCCATTCATGGGTTTTCTGAGACTGCTGCTGTTTTTTCTTCAGTTTTTTGTTTGTGCTGAGACTGTAATGATGAGTGATATCATTATACATATATATATATATATTTATATATATATGTAGGTAAGTAACTCTCATGTTTGGTAAGTTGATGCAGCTCTCCACGGGTGGGCAGTGCCCCTCCCCGTGGGTGAAGTTTGTGAGCGCATCACTGTTGCCTGGAGATTCCACGATGTCACAGTGGTGCCTCTGTCCTAGAGACATAATGTGTATGCTGAGAGGAGCAGGTGTGATTCCAGTGAGGTGGACACTGACCAACTTGACAGCATCAGGGTAAATGGAATCCAGAGCCAAGGTACTGTGTGTTCCTTTTAATTTTGTTGACACTACTTCACAGTTACATGAACAACATTATGGTTCCTAGACTACCCCCACTGTCAAGTCCCCACCACGTAGCCCGTAAGAGTGGCTGTCCAACAGCCCAGGAATATGCCGTAGAAGTGCTGCTGATCATCGCTATGTTATACGGACTTCCCTAAGCACGCCGCCGGGCCGCAGCCTGTGTGCCACTCGTACTGCCCCATTTTCCCTCTCTCCCCTCCCTCCTAACCCGTCCTCCTCAGTCCCATTCCCTTTGGTAACCGTGAGTCCATTCTTGGGTTCGCTGCGGGTGCTACTGTCCTGTTCTATCACTCCCTTTCTTCTTTCCGGTAGTCCCCAGGTGAGCGAAATCAGTTGACACTTGTCTTTCTCTGCGTGGCTTATTTCGCTGAGCATGATACCCGCTACCTCCCTCCATGTTGTTGCACATGGTAGGATTGGTTTCTTCATATGGCAGAATAATATTCCACTGTTCATCCTCTGATAGACACTTACCTTTGCAGTTATGGATAGTGCTTGATAATCATACGGGTTCAGAGGTCTTTTTTAAACTGGGCTGCTGTATTCTAGTGGTTATTTTTGTATGTATGGATGTGTGAATGTATTTAGTTAGTCAATTTCTCACTTAGATATCTGTTATTTATTTATTTATTTATTTATCATTAGTCTACATCGACGTGAGTCACATGTGGTTGACTAAACTGCCCCCCACAACGAAATGCCCCCAGATACCTCATTGCAGTCACGGTCCATGAGCATAGTAAGATGCTGTAGAATCCCTTGTTGTCTTCTCTGCATTGTACGTCCCTCCCCATGCCCCCCTTCCACTTTATGCATGCCAAAGGTAATGTGCACATTGTCCCCCGCTCCCCCTGACTTACTGCTCCGTTCCCACCTGTGCACCTCCATCCCTTTCCCTTTGGTAACTGTTAGTGCACTCTTCTGGTGCCGTTTTTCTTCTTCGGAGGTCTCTTGGTTCTCCTGCACAGGCGAGTGAAATCATTTGATATTTGTGTTTCTCCACCTGCCTGCCTTATTGCACTGAGTATGATGCACTCTCACACCATCCATGTTTCTGCCAATGGTAGGATTTGTTTTCATATGACGGAATAATATTCCAATGTTCATCTACTGGTGGACACTGAGCTTGGCTATTGAGAATAGTGCTGTGGTAATCATAGGGATGCACGTGTCGCTTTTAAACTGGCGGCGGCATTCTCTCATTCATTCATTCATTCATTCATTCATCTATTTATTCTTTTATTTATTTGTCATCAATCTACAATTATGTGGATAACATCATGTTGAGTACACTCCCCCCATCACCAACGTAGCAAAGGTTAAGGGACTAGGGAGGCTGGTTGTGAAGGACGGGAGCAGGCTGCTAAGGGGGCATTACGATGAGCTCACATAATGTGGGGGGGAATTCTATGGGGAAGGCAGTATAGTTCAGAGAATTCAAGCAGTGATTCTGTAGCATGTTACTCTGCTGGTGAACAGTGAGTGTAATGGGGTCTGCGGGGGCGACTGGATGATCTGGGCAGTCCAGTATCCTTAATGTTCCTTATATAATTGTAGATTGGTTATTCAGAATCGTGCTGCCATACATTTAGGGGTGCAGATGTCTTTCTTGAACTGGGCTGCTGCATTCTTTATGTATGTATGTTTGAATGTATGTATGTATGTATGTATTCATCCTTCCATGCATCCATTCATTCATGCATTCTTTTATCTGTCTACCTATCTCTCTGTGTATCTTTGTGTCATTAATACACAATTAGATGAGTAACATGATGTTTACTAGACTCCTCCCATCACGCACGTGCCCCGAGATACCCCATTGCAGTCACAGTCCATGAGCATAGTAAGATACTGTAGAAGCCCTACTTGTCTTTTCTGGGTTTTGCAGCCCTGCCTGTGACCCCCGCTCCCACATTATATATTCTTATTCTAATGTGTCCTTACTTCCCCCCTCCCTAATCCCTCCATGCCCACCCATTCACCTCAGTCTCTTTCCCTCTGTTAACTTTTAGTCCATTCATGGGTTTTCTGAGACTGCTGCTGTTTTGTTCTTCAGTTTTTAGTTTGTTCTGAGACTGTAATGATGAGTGATATCATTATACATACATATATATATATATATATATATATATATATATATGTAGGTAAGTAACTCTAATGTTTGGTAAGATGATGCAGCTCTCCACGGCTGGGCAGTGCCCCTCCCCGTGGGTGAAGTTTGTGAGCGCATCACTGTTGCCTGGAGATTCCACGATGTCACAGTGGTGCCTCTGTCCTAGAGACATAATGTGTATGCTGAGAGGAGCAGGTGTGATTCCGGTGAGGTGGACACTGACCAACTTGACAGCATCAGGGTAAATGGAATCCAGAGCCAAGGTACTGTGTGTTCCTTTTAATTTTGTTGACACTACTTCACAGTTACATGAACAACATTATGGTTCCTAGACTACCCCCACTGTCAAGTCCCCACCACGTAGCCCGTAAGAGTGGCTGTCCAACAGCCCAGGAATATGCCGTAGAAGTGCTGCTGATCATCGCTATGTTATACGGACTTACCTAAGCACGCCGCCGGGCCGCAGCCTGTGTGCCACTCGTACTGCCCCATTTTCCCTCTCTCCCCTCCCTCCTAACCCGTCCTCCTCAGTCCCATTCCCTTTGGTAACCGTGAGTCCATTCTTGGGTTCGCTGCGGGTGCTACTGTCCTGTTCTATCACTCCCTTTCTTATTTCCGGTAGTCCCCAGGTGAGCGAAATCAGTTGACACTTGTCTTTCTCTGCGTGGCTTATTTCGCTGAGCATGATACCCGCTACCTCCCTCCATGTTGTTGCACATGGTAGGATTGGTTTCTTCATATGGCAGAATAATATTCCACTGTTCATCCTCTGATAGACACTTACCTTTGCAGTTATGGATAGTGCTTGATAATCATACGGGTTCAGAGGTCTTTTTTAAACTGGGCTGCTGTATTCTAGTGGTTATTTTTGTATGTATGGATGTGTGAATGTATTTAGTTAGTCAATTACTCACTTAGATATCTGTTATTTATTTATTTATTTATCATTAGTCTACATCGACGTGAGTCACATGTGGTTGACTAAACTGCCCCCCACAACGAAATGCCCCCAGATACCTCATTGCAGTCACGGTCCATGAGCATAGTAAGATGCTGTAGAATCCCTTGTTGTCTTCTCTGCGTTGTACGTCCCTCCCCATGCCCCCCTTCCACTTTATGCATGCCAAAGGTAATGTGCACATTGTCCCCCGCTCCCCCTGACTTACTGCTCCGTTCCCACCTGTGCACCTCCATCCCTTTCCCTTTGGTAACTGTTAGTGCACTCTTCTGGTGCCGTTTTTCTTCTTCGGAGGTCTCTTGGTTCTCCTGCACAGGCGAGTGAAATCATTTGATATTTGTGTTTCTCCACCTGCCTGCCTTATTGCACTGAGTATGATGCACTCTCACACCATCCATGTTTCTGCCAATGGTAGGATTTGTTTTCATATGACGGAATAATATTACAATGTTCATCTACTGGTGTTCACTGAGCTTTTCTATTGAGAATAGTGCTGTGGTAATCATAGGGATGCACGTTTCGCTTTTAAACTGACGGCGGCATTCTCTCATTCATTCATTCATTCATTCATCTATTTATTCTTTTATTTATTTGTCATCAATCTACAATTATGTGGATAACATCATGTTGAGTACACTCCCCCCATCACCAACGTAGCAAAGGTTAAGGGACTAGGGAGGCTGGTTGTGAAGGACGGGAGCAGGCTGCTAAGGCGGCATTACGATGAGCTCACATAATGTGGGGGGGAATTCTATGGGGAAGGCAGTATAGTTCAGAGAATTCAAGCAGTGATTCTGTAGCATGTTACTCTGCTGGTGAACAGTGAGTGTAATGGGGTCTGCGGGGGCGACTGGATGATCTGGGCAGTCCAGTATCCGTAATGTTCCTTATATAATTGTAGATTGGTTATTGAGAATCGTGCTGCCATACATTTAGGGGTGCAGATGTCTTTCTTGAACTGGGCTGCTGCATTCCTTATGTAAGTACGTTTGAATGTATGTATGTATGTATGTATTCATCCTTCCATGCATCCATTCATTCATGCATTCTTTTATCTGTCTACCTATCTCTCTGTGTATCTTTGTGTCATTAATACACAATTAGATGAGTAACATGATGTCTACTAGACTCCTCCCATCACGCACGTGCCCGAGATACCCCATTGCAGTCACAGTCCATGAGCATAGTAAGATACTGTAGAAGCCCTACTTGTCTTTTCTGGGTTTTGCAGCCCTGCCTGTGACCCCCGCTCCCACATTATATATTCTTATTCTAATGTGTCCTTACTTCCCCCCTCCCTAATCCCTCCCTGCCCACCCATTCACCTCAGTCTCTTTCCCTCTGTTAACTTTTAGTCCATTCATGGGTTTTCTGAGACTGCTGCTGTTTTGTTCTTCAGTTTTTTGTTTGTTCTGAGACTGTAATGATGAGTGATATCATTATACATACATATATATATATATATATATATATATATATATATATATATATATGTAGGTAAGTAACTCTAATGTTTGGTAAGATGATGCAGCTCTCCACGGCTGGGCAGTGCCCCTCCCCGTGGGTGAAGTTTGTGAGCGCCTCACTGTTGCCTGGAGATTCCACGATGTCGCAGTGGTTCCTCTGTCCTAGAGACATAATGTGTATGCTGAGAGGAGCAGGTGTGATTCCGGTGAGGTGGACACTGACCAACTTGACAGCATCAGGGTAAATGGAATCCAGAGCCAAGGTACTGTGTGTTCCTTTTAATTTTGTTGACACTACTTCACAGTTACATGAACAACATTATGGTTCCTAGACTACCCCCACTGTCATGTCCCCACCACGTAGCCCGTAAGAGTGGCTGTCCAACAGCCCAGGAATATGCCGTAGAAGTGCTGCTGATCATCGCTATGTTATACGGACTTCCCTAAGCACGCCGCCGGGCCGCAGCCTGTGTGCCACTCGTACTGCCCCATTTTCCCTCTCTCCCCTCCCTCCTAACCCGTCCTCCTCAGTCCCATTCCCTTTGGTAACCGTGAGTCCATTCTTGGGTTCGCTGCGGGTGCTACTGTCCTGTTCTATCACTCCCTTTCTTATTTCCGGTAGTCCCCAGGTGAGCGAAATCAGTTGACACTTGTCTTTCTCTGCGTGGCTTATTTCGCTGAGCATGATACCCGCTTCCTCCCTCCATGTTGTTGCACATGGTAGGATTGGTTTCTTCATATGGCAGAATAATATTCCACTGTTCATCCTCTGATAGACACTTACCTTTGCAGTTATGGATAGTGCTTGATAATCATACGGGTTCAGAGGTCTTTTTTAAACTGGGCTGCTGTATTCTAGTGGTTATTTTTGTATGTATGGATGTGTGAATGTATTTAGTCAGTCAATTTCTCACTTAGATATCTGTTATTTATTTATTTATTTATCATTAGTCTACATCGACGTGAGTCACATGTGGTTGACTAAACTGCCCCCCACAACGAAATGCCCCCAGATACCTCATTGCAGTCACGGTCCATGAGCATAGTAAGATGCTGTAGAATCCCTTGTTGTCTTCTCTGCATTGTACGTCCCTCCCCATGCCCCCCTTCCACTTTATGCATGCCAAAGGTAATGTGCACATTGTCCCCCGCTCCCCCTGACTTACTGCTCCGTTCCCACCTGTGCACCTCCATCCCTTTCCCTTTGGTAACTGTTAGTGCACTCTTCTGGTGCCGTTTTTCTTCTTCGGAGGTCTCTTGGTTCTCCTGCACAGGCGAGTGAAATCATTTGATATTTGTGTTTCTCCACCTGCCTGCCTTATTGCACTGAGTATGATGCACTCTCACACCATCCATGTTTCTGCCAATGGTAGGATTTGTTTTCATATGACGGAATAATATTCCAATGTTCATCTACTGGTGGACACTGAGCTTGGCTATTGAGAATAGTGCTGTGGTAATCATAGGGATGCACGTGTCGCTTTTAAACTGGCGGCGGCATTCTCTCATTCATTCATTCATTCATTCATCTATTTATTCTTTTATTTATTTGTCATCAATCTACAATTATGTGGATAACATCATGTTGAGTACACTCCCCCCATCACCAACGTAGCAAAGGTTAAGGGACTAGGGAGGCTGGTTGTGAAGGACGGGAGCAGGCTGCTAAGGGGGCATTACGATGAGCTCACATAATGTGGGGGGGAATTCTATGGGGAAGGCAGTATAGTTCAGAGAATTCAAGCAGTGATTCTGTAGCATGTTACTCTGCTGGTGAACAGTGAGTGTAATGGGGTCTGCGGGGGCGACTGGATGATCTGGGCAGTCCAGTATCCTTAATGTTCCTTATATAATTGTAGATTGGTTATTCAGAATCGTGCTGCCATACATTTAGGGGTGCAGATGTCTTTCTTGAACTGGGCTGCTGCATTCTTTATGTATGTATGTTTGAATGTATGTATGTATGTATGTATTCATCCTTCCATGCATCCATTCATTCATGCATTCTTTTATCTGTCTACCTATCTCTCTGTGTATCTTTGTGTCATTAATACACAATTAGATGAGTAACATGATGTTTACTAGACTCCTCCCATCACGCACGTGCCCCGAGATACCCCATTGCAGTCACAGTCCATGAGCATAGTAAGATACTGTTGAAGCCCTACTTGTCTTTTCTGGGTTTTGCAGCCCTGCCTGTGACCCCCGCTCCCACATTATATATTCTTATTCTAATGTGTCCTTACTTCCCCCCTCCCTAATCCCTCCATACCCACCCATTCACCTCAGTCTCTTTCCCTCTGTTAACTTTTAGTCCATTCATGGGTTTTCTGAGACTGCTGCTGTTTTTTCTTCAGTTTTTTGTTTGTGCTGAGACTGTAATGATGAGTGATATCATTATACATATATATATATATATATTTATATATATATGTAGGTAAGTAACTCTCATGTTTGGTAAGTTGATGCAGCTCTCCACGGGTGGGCAGTGCCCCTCCCCGTGGGTGAAGTTTGTGAGCGCATCACTGTTGCCTGGAGATTCCACGATGTCACAGTGGTGCCTCTGTCCTAGAGACATAATGTGTATGCTGAGAGGAGCAGGTGTGATTCCGGTGAGGTGGACACTGACCAACTTGACAGCATCAGGGTAAATGGAATCCAGAGCCAAGGTACTGTGTGTTCCTTTTAATTTTGTTGACACTACTTCACAGTTACATGAACAACATTATGGTTCCTAGACTACCCCCACTGTCAAGTCCCCACCACGTAGCCCGTAAGAGTGGCTGTCCAACAGCCCAGGAATATGCCGTAGAAGTGCTGCTGATCATCGCTATGTTATACGGACTTACCTAAGCACGCCGCCGGGCCGCAGCCTGTGTGCCACTCGTACTGCCCCATTTTCCCTCTCTCCCCTCCCTCCTAACCCGTCCTCCTCAGTCCCATTCCCTTTGGTAACCGTGAGTCCATTCTTGGGTTCGCTGCGGGTGCTACTGTCCTGTTCTATCACTCCCTTTCTTATTTCCGGTAGTCCCCAGGTGAGCGAAATCAGTTGACACTTGTCTTTCTCTGCGTGGCTTATTTCGCTGAGCATGATACCCGCTACCTCCCTCCATGTTGTTGCACATGGTAGGATTGGTTTCTTCATATGGCAGAATAATATTCCACTGTTCATCCTCTGATAGACACTTACCTTTGCAGTTATGGATAGTGCTTGATAATCATACGGGTTCAGAGGTCTTTTTTAAACTGGGCTGCTGTATTCTAGTGGTTATTTTTGTATGTATGGATGTGTGAATGTATTTAGTTAGTCAATTTCTCACTTAGATATCTGTTATTTATTTATTTATTTATCATTAGTCTACATCGACGTGAGTCACATGTGGTTGACTAAACTGCCCCCCACAACGAAATGCCCCCAGATACCTCATTGCAGTCACGGTCCATGAGCATAGTAAGATGCTGTAGAATCCCTTGTTGTCTTCTCTGCATTGTACGTCCCTCCCCATGCCCCCCTTCCACTTTATGCATGCCAAAGGTAATGTGCACATTGTCCCCCGCTCCCCCTGACTTACTGCTCCGTTCCCACCTGTGCACCTCCATCCCTTTCCCTTTGGTAACTGTTAGTGCACTCTTCTGGTGCCGTTTTTCTTCTTCGGAGGTCTCTTGGTTCTCCTGCACAGGCGAGTGAAATCATTTGATATTTGTGTTTCTCCACCTGCCTGCCTTATTGCACTGAGTATAATGCACTCTCACACCATCCATGTTTCTGCCAATGGTAGGATTTGTTTTCATATGACGGAATAATATTCCAATGTTCATCTACTGGTGGACACTGAGCTTGGCTATTGAGAATAGTGCTGTGGTAATCATAGGGATGCACGTGTCGCTTTTAAACTGGCGGCGGCATTCTCTCATTCATTCATTCATTCATCTATTTATTCTTTTATTTATTTGTCATCAATCTACAATTATGTGGATAACATCATGTTGAGTACACTCCCCCCATCACCAACGTAGCAAAGGTTAAGGGACTAGGGAGGCTGGTTGTGAAGGACGGGAGCAGGCTGCTAAGGGGGCATTACGATGAGCTCACATAATGTGGGGGGGAATTCTATGGGGAAGGCAGTATAGTTCAGAGAATTCAAGCAGTGATTCTGTAGCATGTTACTCTGCTGGTGAACAGTGAGTGTAATGGGGTCTGCGGGGGCGACTGGATGATCTGGGCAGTCCAGTATCCGTAATGTTCCTTATATAATTGTAGATTGGTTATTCAGAATCGTGCTGCCATACATTTAGGGGTGCAGATGTCTTTCTTGAACTGGGCTGCTGCATTCTTTATGTATGTATGTTTGAATGTATGTATGTATGTATGTATTCATCCTTCCATGCATCCATTCATTCATGCATTCTTTTATCTGTCTACCTATCTCTCTGTGTATCTTTGTGTCATTAATACACAATTAGATGAGTAACATGATGTTTACTAGACTCCTCCCATCACACACGTGCCCCGAGATACCCCATTGCAGTCACAGTCCATGAGCATAGTAAGATACTGTTGAAGCCCTACTTGTCTTTTCTGGGTTTTGCAGCCCTGCCTGTGACCCCCGCTCCCACATTATATATTCTTATTCTAATGTGTCCTTACTTCCCCCCTCCCTAATCCCTCCATGCCCACCCATTCACCTCAGTCTCTTTCCCTCTGTTAACTTTTAGTCCATTCATGGGTTTTCTGAGACTGCTGCTGTTTTTTCTTCAGTTTTTTTTTGTGCTGAGACTGTAATGATGAGTGATATCATTATACATATATATATATATATTTATATATATATGTAGGTAAGTAACTCTCATGTTTGGTAAGTTGATGCAGCTCTCCACGGGTGGGCAGTGCCCCTCCCCGTGGGTGAAGTTTGTGAGCGCATCACTGTTGCCTGGAGATTCCACGATGTCACAGTGGTGCCTCTGTCCTAGAGACATAATGTGTATGCTGAGAGGAGCAGGTGTGATTCCGGTGAGGTGGACACTGACCAACTTGACAGCATCAGGGTAAATGGAATCCAGAGCCAAGGTACTGTGTGTTCCTTTTAATTTTGTTGACACTACTTCACAGTTACATGAACAACATTATGGTTCCTAGACTACCCCCACTGTCAAGTCCCCACCACGTAGCCCGTAAGAGTGGCTGTCCAACAGCCCAGGAATATGCCGTAGAAGTGCTGCTGATCATCGCTATGTTATACGGACTTCCCTAAGCACGCCGCCGGGCCGCAGCCTGTGTGCCACTCGTACTGCCCCATTTTCCCTCTCTCCCCTCCCTCCTAACCCGTCCTCCTCAGTCCCATTCCCTTTGGTAACCGTGAGTCCATTCTTGGGTTCGCTGCGGGTGCTACTGTCCTGTTCTATCACTCCCTTTCTTATTTCCGGTAGTCCCCAGGTGAGCGAAATCAGTTGACACTTGTCTTTCTCTGCGTGGCTTATTTCGCTGAGCATGATACCCGCTACCTCCCTCCATGTTGTTGCACATGGTAGGATTGGTTTCTTCATATGGCAGAATAATATTCCACTGTTCATCCTCTGATAGACACTTACCTTTGCAGTTATGGATAGTGCTTGATAATCATACGGGTTCAGAGGTCTTTTTTAAACTGGGCTGCTGTATTCTAGTGGTTATTTTTGTATGTATGGATGTGTGAATGTATTTAGTTAGTCAATTACTCACTTAGATATCTGTTATTTATTTATTTATTTATCATTAGTCTACATCGACGTGAGTCACATGTGGTTGACTAAACTGCCCCCCACAACGAAATGCCCCCAGATACCTCATTGCAGTCACGGTCCATGAGCATAGTAAGATGCTGTAGAATCCCTTGTTGTCTTCTCTGCATTGTACGTCCCTCCCCATGCCCCCCTTCCACTTTATGCATGCCAAAGGTAATGTGCACATTGTCCCCCGCTCCCCCTGACTTACTGCTCCGTTCCCACCTGTGCACCTCCATCCCTTTCCCTTTGGTAACTGTTAGTGCACTCTTCTGGTGCCGTTTTTCTTCTTCGGAGGTCTCTTGGTTCTCCTGCACAGGCGAGTGAAATCATTTGATATTTGTGTTTCTCCACCTGCCTGCCTTATTGCACTGAGTATGATGCACTCTCACACCATCCATGTTTCTGCCAATGGTAGGATTTGTTTTCATATGACGGAATAATATTCCAATGTTCATCTACTGGTGGACACTGAGCTTGGCTATTGAGATTAGTGCTGTGGTAATCATAGGGATGCACGTGTCGCTTTTAAACTCGCGGCGGCATTCTCTCATTCATTCATTCATTCATCTATTTATTCTTTTATTTATTTGTCATCAATCTACAATTATGTGGATAACATCATGTACAGTACACTCCCCCCATCACCAACGTAGCAAAGGTTAAGGGACTAGGGAGGCTGGTTGTGAAGGACGGGAGCAGGCTGCTAAGGGGGCATTACGATGAGCTCACATAATGTTGGGGGGAATTCTATGGGGAAGGCAGTATAGTTCAGAGAATTCAAGCAGTGATTCTGTAGCATGTTACTCTGCTGGTGAACAGTGAGTGTAATGGGGTCTGCGGGGGCGACTGGATGATCTGGGCAGTCCAGTATCCTTAATGTTCCTTATATAATTGTAGATTGGTTATTGAGAATCGTGCTGCCATACATTTAGGGGTGCAGATGTCTTTCTTGAACTGGGCTGCTGCATTCTTTATGTATGTACGTTTGAATGTATGTATGTATGTATGTATTCATCCTTCCATGCATCCATTCATTCATGCATTCTTTTATCTGTCTACCTATCTCTCTGTGTATCTTTGTGTCATTACTACACAATTAGATGTGTAACATGATGTTTACTAGACTCCTCCCATCACGCACGTGCCCCGAGATACCCCATTGCAGTCACAGTCCATGAGCATAGTAAGATACTGTAGAAGCCCTACTTGTCTTTTCTGTGTTTTGCAGCCCTGCCTGTGACCCCCGCTCCCACATTATATATTCTTATTCTAATGTGTCCTTACTTCCCCCCTCCCTAATCCCTCCATGCCCACCCATTCACCTCAGTCTCTTTCCCTCTGTTAACTTTTAGTCCATTCATGGGTTTTCTGAGACTGCTGCTGTTTTGTTCTTCAGTTTTTTGTTTGTTCTGAGACTGTAATGATGAGTGATATCATTATACATATATATATATATATATATATATATATATATATATATATATATATATATATATATATATATGTAGGTAAGTAACTCTAATGTTTGGTAAGATGATGCAGCTCTCCACGGCTGGGCAGTACCCCTCCCCGTGGGTGAAGTTTGTGAGCGCCTCACTGTTGCCTGGAGATTCCACCATGTCACAGTGGTTCCTCTGTCCTAGAGACATAATGTGTATGCTGAGAGGAGCAGGTGTGATTCCGGTGAGGTGGACACTGACCAACTTGACAGCATCAGGGTAAATGGAATCCAGAGCCAAGGTACTGTGTGTTCCTTTTAATTTTGTTGACACTACTTCACAGTTACATGAACAACATTATGGTTCCTAGACTACCCCCACTGTCAAGTCCCCACCACGTAGCCCGTAAGAGTGGCTGTCCAACAGCCCAGGAATATGCCGTAGAAGTGCTGCTGATCATCGCTATGTTATACGGACTTACCTAAGCACGCCGCCGGGCCGCAGCCTGTGTGCCACTCGTACTGCCCCATTTTCCCTCTCTCCCCTCCCTCCTAACCCGTCCTCCTCAGTCCCATTCCCTTTGGTAACCGTGAGTCCATTCTTGGGTTCGCTGCGGGTGCTACTGTCCTGTTCTATCACTCCCTTTCTTATTTCCGGTAGTCCCCAGTTGAGCGAAATCAGTTGACACTTGTCTTTCTCTGCGTGGCTTATTTCGCTGAGCATGATACCCGCTACCTCCCTCCATGTTGTTGCACATGGTAGGATTGGTTTCTTCATATGGCAGAATAATATTCCACTGTTCATCCTCTGATAGACACTTACCTTTGCCGTTATGGATAGTGCTTGATAATCATACGGGTTCAGAGGTCTTTTTTAAACTGGGCTGCTGTATTCTAGTGGTTATTTTTGTATGTATGGATGTGTGAATGTATTTAGTTAGTCAATTACTCACTTAGATATCTGTTATTTATTTATTTATTTATCATTAGTCTACATCGACGTGAGTCACATGTGGTTGACTAAACTGCCCCCCGCAACGAAATGCCCCCAGATACCTCATTGCAGTTACGGTCCATGAGCATAGTATGATGCTGTAGAATCCCTTGTTGTCTTCTCTGTGTTGTACGTCCCTCCCCATGCCCCCCTTCCACTTTATGCATGCCAAAGGTAATGTGCACATTGTCCCCCGCTCCCCCTGACTTACTGCTCCGTTCCCACCTGTGCACCTCCATCCCTTTCCCTTTGGTAACTGTTAGTGCACTCTTCTGGTGCCGTTTTTCTTCTTCGGAGGTCTCTTGGTTCTCCTGCACAGGCGAGTGAAATCATTTGATATTTGTGTTTCTCCACCTGCCTGCCTTATTGCACTGAGTATGATGCACTCTCACACCATCCATGTTTCTGCCAATGGTAGGATTTGTTTTCATATGATGGAATAATATTCCAATGTTCATCTACTGGTGGACACTGAGCTTTTCTATTGAGAATAGTGCTGTGGTAATCATAGGGATGCACGTGTCGCTTTTAAACTGACGGCGGCATTCTCTCATTCATTCATTCATTCATTCATCTATTTATTCTTTTATTTATTTGTCATCAATCTACAATTATGTGGATAACATCATGTTGAGTACACTCCCCCCATCACCAACATAGCAAAGGTTAAGGGACTAGGGAGGCTGGTTGTGAAGGACGGGAGCAGGCTGCTAAGGGGGCATTACGATGAGCTCACATAATGTGGGGGGGAATTCTATGGGGAAGGCAGTATAGTTCAGAGAATTCAAGCAGTGATTCTGTAGCATGTTACTCTGCTGGTGAACAGTGAGTGTAATGGGGTCTGCGGGGGCGACTGGATGATCTGGGCAGTCCAGTATCCTTAATGTTCCTTATATAATTGTAGATTGGTTATTGAGAATCGTGCTGCCATACATTTAGGGGTGCAGATGTCTTTCTTGAACTGGGCTGCTGCATTCTTTATGTATGTATGTTTGAATGTATGTATGTATGTATGTATTCATCCTTCCATGCATCCATTCATTCATGCATTCTTTTATCTGTCTACCTATCTCTCTGTGTATCTTTGTGTCATTAATACACAATTAGATGAGTAACATGATGTCTACTAGACTCCTCCCATCACGCACGTGCCCGAGATACCCCATTGCAGTCACAGTCCATGAGCATAGTAAGATACTGTAGAAGCCCTACTTGTCTTTTCTGTGTTTTGCAGCCCTGCCTGTGACCCCCGCTCCCACATTATATATTCTTATTCTAATGTGTCCTTACTTCCCCCCTCCCTAATCCCTCCCTGCCCACCCATTCACCTCAGTCTCTTTCCCTCTGTTAACTTTTAGTCCATTCATGGGTTTTCTGAGACTGCTGCTGTTTTGTTCTTCAGTTTTTTGTTTGTTCTGAGACTGTAATGATGAGTGATATCATTATACATACATATATATATATATATATATATATATATATATATATATGTAGGTAAGTAACTCTAATGTTTGGTAAGATGATGCAGCTCTCCACGGCTGGGCAGTGCCCCTCCCCGTGGGTGAAGTTTGTGAGCGCCTCACTGTTGCCTGGAGATTCCACGATGTCACAGTGGTTCCTCTGTCCTAGAGACATAATGTGTATGCTGAGAGGAGCAGGTGTGATTCCGGTGAGGTGGACACTGACCAACTTGACAGCATCAGGGTAAATGGAATCCAGAGCCAAGGTACTGTGTGTTCCTTTTAATTTTGTTGACACTACTTCACAGTTACATGAACAACATTATGGTTCCTAGACTACCCCCACTGTCAAGTCCCCACCACGTAGCCCGTAAGAGTGGCTGTCCAACAGCCCAGGAATATGCCGTAGAAGTGCTGCTGATCATCGCTATGTTATACGGACTTCCCTAAGCACGCCGCCGGGCCGCAGCCTGTGTGCCACTCGTACTGCCCCATTTTCCCTCTCTCCCCTCCCTCCTAACCCGTCCTCCTCAGTCCCATTCCCTTTGGTAACCGTGAGTCCATTCTTGGGTTCGCTGCGGGTGCTACTGTCCTGTTCTATCACTCCCTTTCTTATTTCCGGTAGTCCCCAGGTGAGCGAAATCAGTTGACACTTGTCTTTCTCTGCGTGGCTTATTTCGCTGAGCATGATACCCGCTACCTCCCTCCATGTTGTTGCACATGGTAGGATTGGTTTCTTCATATGGCAGAATAATATTCCACTGTTCATCCTCTGATAGACACTTACCTTTGCAGTTATGGATAGTGCTTGATAATCATACGGGTTCAGAGGTCTTTTTTAAACTGGGCTGCTGTATTCTAGTGGTTATTTTTGTACGTATGGATGTGTGAATGTATTTAGTTAGTCAATTACTCACTTAGATATCTGTTATTTATTTATTTATTTATCATTAGTCTACATCGACGTGAGTCACATGTGGTTGACTAAACTGCCCCCCACAACGAAATGCCCCCAGATACCTCATTGCAGTCACGGTCCATGAGCATAGTAAGATGCTGTAGAATCCCTTGTTGTCTTCTCTGCATTGTACGTCCCTCCCCATGCCCCCCTTCCACTTTATGCATGCCAAAGGTAATGTGCACATTGTCCCCCGCTCCCCCTGACTTACTGCTCCGTTCCCACCTGTGCACCTCCATCCCTTTCCCTTTGGTAACTGTTAGTGCACTCTTCTGGTGCCGTTTTTCTTCTTCGGAGGTCTCTTGGTTCTCCTGCACAGGCGAGTGAAATCATTTGATATTTGTGTTTCTCCACCTGCCTGCCTTATTGCACTGAGTATGATGCACTCTCACACCATCCATGTTTCTGCCAATGGTAGGATTTGTTTTCATATGACGGAATAATATTCCAATGTTCATCTACTGGTGGACACTGAGCTTGGCTATTGAGAATAGTGCTGTGGTAATCATAGGGATGCACGTGTCGCTTTTAAACTGGCGGCGGCGGCATTCTCTCATTCATTCATTCATTCATTCATCTATTTATTCTTTTATTTATTTGTCATCAATCTACAATTATGTGGATAACATCATGTTGAGTACACTCCCCCCATCACCAACGTAGCAAAGGTTAAGGGACTAGGGTGGCTGGTTGTGAAGGACGGGAGCAGGCTGCTAAGGGGGCATTACGATGAGCTCACATAATGTGGGGGGGAATTCTATGGGGAAGGCAGTATAGTTCAGAGAATTCAAGCAGTGATTCTGTAGCATGTTACTCTGCTGGTGAACAGTGAGTGTAATGGGGTCTGCGGGGGCGACTGGATGATCTGGGCAGTCCAGTATCCTTAATGTTCCTTATATAATTGTAGATTGGTTATTGAGAATCGTGCTGCCATACATTTAGGGGTGCAGATGTCTTTCTTGAACTGGGCTGCTGCATTCTTTATGTATGTATGTTTGAATGTATGTATGTATGTATGTATTCATCCTTCCATGCATCCATTCATTCATGCATTCTTTTATCTGTCTACCTATCTCTCTGTGTATCTTTGTGTCATTAATACACAATTAGATGAGTAACATGATGTCTACTAGACTCCTCCCATCACGCACGTGCCCGAGATACCCCATTGCAGTCACAGTCCATGAGCATAGTAAGATACTGTAGAAGCCCTACTTGTCTTTTCTGTGTTTTGCAGCCCTGCCTGTGACCCCCGCTCCCACATTATATATTCTTATTCTAATGTGTCCTTACTTCCCCCCTCCCTAATCCCTCCCTGCCCACCCATTCACCTCAGTCTCTTTCCCTCTGTTAACTTTTAGTCCATTCATGGGTTTTCTGAGACTGCTGCTGTTTTGTTCTTCAGTTTTTTGTTTGTTCTGAGACTGTAATGATGAGTGATATCATTATACATACATATATATATATATATATATATATATATATATATATATATATGTAGGTAAGTAACTCTAATGTTTGGTAAGATGATGCAGCTCTCCACGGCTGGGCAGTGCCCCTCCCCGTGGGTGAAGTTTGTGAGCGCCTCACTGTTGCCTGGAGATTCCACGATGTCACAGTGGTTCCTCTGTCCTAGAGACATAATGTGTATGCTGAGAGGAGCAGGTGTGATTCCGGTGAGGTGGACACTGACCAACTTGACAGCATCAGGGTAAATGGAATCCAGAGCCAAGGTACTGTGTGTTCCTTTTAATTTTGTTGACACTACTTCACAGTTACATGAACAACATTATGGTTCCTAGACTACCCCCACTGTCAAGTCCCCACCACGTAGCCCGTAAGAGTGGCTGTCCAACAGCCCAGGAATATGCCGTAGAAGTGCTGCTGATCATCGCTATGTTATACGGACTTCCCTAAGCACGCCGCCGGGCCGCAGCCTGTGTGCCACTCGTACTGCCCCATTTTCCCTCTCTCCCCTCCCTCCTAACCCGTCCTCCTCAGTCCCATTCCCTTTGGTAACCGTGAGTCCATTCTTGGGTTCGCTGCGGGTGCTACTGTCCTGTTCTATCACTCCCTTTCTTCTTTCCGGTAGTCCCCAGGTGAGCGAAATCAGTTGACACTTGTCTTTCTCTGCGTGGCTTATTTCGCTGAGCATGATACCCGCTACCTCCCTCCATGTTGTTGCACATGGTAGGATTGGTTTCTTCATATGGCAGAATAATATTCCACTGTTCATCCTCTGATAGACACTTACCTTTGCAGTTATGGATAGTGCTTGATAATCATACGGGTTCAGAGGTCTTTTTTAAACTGGGCTGCTGTATTCTAGTGGTTATTTTTGTATGTATGGATGTGTGAATGTATTTAGTTAGTCAATTACTCACTTAGATATCTGTTATTTATTTATTTATTTATCATTAGTCTACATCGACGTGAGTCACATGTGGTTGACTAAACTGCCCCCCACAACGAAATGCCCCCAGATACCTCATTGCAGTCACGGTCCATGAGCATATTAAGATGCTGTAGAATCCCTTGTTGTCTTCTCTGCATTGTACGTCCCTCCCCATGCCCCCCTTCCACTTTATGCATGCCAAAGGTAATGTGCACATTGTCCCCCGCTCCCCCTGACTTACTGCTCCGTTCCCACCTGTGCACCTCCATCCCTTTCCCTTTGGTAACTGTTAGTGCACTCTTCTGGTGCCGTTTTTCTTCTTCGGAGGTCTCTTGGTTCTCCTGCACAGGCGAGTGAAATCATTTGATATTTGTGTTTCTCCACCTGCCTGCCTTATTGCACTGAGTATGATGCACTCTCACACCATCCATGTTTCTGCCAATGGTAGGATTTGTTTTCATATGACGGAATAATATTCCAATGTTCATCTACTGGTGGACACTGAGCTTGGCTATTGAGAATAGTGCTGTGGTAATCATAGGGATGCACGTGTCGCTTTTAAACTGGCGGCGGCGGCATTCTCTCATTCATTCATTCATTCATTCATCTATTTATTCTTTTATTTATTTGTCATCAATCTACAATTATGTGGATAACATCATGTTGAGTACACTCCCCCCATCACCAACGTAGCAAAGGTTAAGGGACTAGGGAGGCTGGTTGTGAAGGACGGGAGCAGGCTGCTAAGGGGGCATTACGATGAGCTCACATAATGTGGGGGGGAATTCTATGGGGAAGGCAGTATAGTTCAGAGAATTCAAGCAGTGATTCTGTAGCATGTTACTCTGCTGGTGAACAGTGAGTGTAATGGGGTCTGCGGGGGCGACTGGAT
Organism: Manis pentadactyla; assembly: GCF_030020395.1. NCBI lineage: Eukaryota > Metazoa > Chordata > Mammalia > Pholidota > Manidae > Manis > Manis pentadactyla. Next base: position 92,880,572 of record NC_080024.1, on the reverse strand, counting down.
GATCTGGGCAGTCCAGTATCCTTAATGTTCCTTATATAATTGTAGATTGGTTATTGAGAATCGTGCTGCCATACATTTAGGGGTGCAGATGTCTTTCTTGAACTGGGCTGCTGCATTCTTTATGTATGTATGTTTGAATGTATGTATGTATGTATGTATTCATCCTTCCATGCATCCATTCATTCATGCATTCTTTTATCTGTCTACCTATCTCTCTGTGTATCTTTGTGTCATTAATACACAATTAGATGAGTAACATGATGTCTACTAGACTCCTCCCATCACGCACGTGCCCCGAGATACCCCATTGCAGTCACAGTCCATGAGCATAGTAAGATACTGTAGAAGCCCTACTTGTCTTTTCTGGGTTTTGCAGCCCTGCCTGTGACCCCCGCTCCCACATTATATATTCTTATTCTAATGTGTCCTTACTTCCCCCCTCCCTAATCCCTCCATGCCCACCCATTCACCTCAGTCTCTTTCCCTCTGTTAACTTTTAGTCCATTCATGGGTTTTCTGAGACTGCTGCTGTTTTGTTCTTCAGTTTTTTGTTTGTTCTGAGACTGTAATGATGAGTGATATCATTATACATATATATATATATATATATAATATATATATATATATATGTAGGTAAGTAACTCTAATGTTTGGTAAGATGATGCAGCTCTCCACGGCTGGGCAGTGCCCCTCCCCGTGGGTGAAGTTTGTGAGCGCATCACTGTTGCCTGGAGATTCCACGATGTCACAGTGGTTCCTCTGTCCTAGAGACATAATGTGTATGCTGAGAGGAGCAGGTGTGATTCCGGTGAGGTGGACACTGACCAACTTGACAGCATCAGGGTAAATGGAATCCAGAGCCAAGGTACTGTGTGTTCCTTTTAATTTTGGTGACACTACTTCACAGTTACATGAACAACATTATGGTTCCTAGACTACCCCCACTGTCAAGTCCCCACCACGTAGCCCGTAAGAGTGGCTGTCCAACAGCCCAGGAATATGCCGTAGAAGTGCTGCTGATCATCGCTATGTTATACGGACTTACCTAAGCACGCCGCCGGGCCGCTGCCTGTGTGCCACTCGTACTGCCCCATTTTCCCTCTCTCCCCTCCCTCCTAACCCGTCCTCCTCAGTCCCATTCCCTTTGGTAACCGTGAGTCCATTCTTGGGTTCGCTGCGGGTGCTACTGTCCTGTTCTATCACTCCCTTTCTTATTTCCGGTAGTCCCCAGGTGAGCGAAATCAGTTGACACTTGTCTTTCTCTGCGTGGCTTATTTCGCTGAGCATGATACCCGCTACCTCCCTCCATGTTGTTGCACATGGTAGGATTGGTTTCTTCATATGGCAGAATAATATTCCACTGTTCATCCTCTGATAGACACTTAACCTTTGCAGTTATGGATAGTGCTTGATAATCATACGGGTTCAGAGGTCTTTTTTAAACTGGGCTGCTGTATTCTAGTGGTTATTTTTGTATGTATGGATGTGTGAATGTATTTAGTCAGTCAATTACTCACTTAGATATCTGTTATTTATTTATTTATTTATCATTAGTCTACATCGACGTGAGTCACATGTGGTTGACTAAACTGCCCCCCACAACGAAATGCCCCCAGATACCTCATTGCAGTCACGGTCCATGAGCATAGTAAGATGCTGTAGAATCCCACGTTGTCTTCTCTGCATTGTACGTCCCTCCCCATGCCCCCCTTCCACTTTATGCATGCCAAAGGTAATGTGCACATTGTCCCCCGCTCCCCCTGACTTACTGCTCCGTTCCCACCTGTGCACCTCCATCCCTTTCCCTTTGGTAACTGTTAGTGCACTCTTCTGGTGCCGTTTTTCTTCTTCGGAGGTCTCTTGGTTCTCCTGCACAGGCGAGTGAAATCATTTGATATTTGTGTTTCTCCACCTGCCTGCCTTATTGCACTGAGTATGATGCACTCTCACACCATCCATGTTTCTGCCAATGGTAGGATTTGTTTTCATATGACGGAATAATATTCCAATGTTCATCTACTGGTGGACACTGAGCTTGGCTATTGAGAATAGTGCTGTGGTAATCATAGGGATGCACGTGTCGCTTTTAAACTGGCGGCGGCGGCATTCTCTCATTCATTCATTCATTCATTCATCTATTTATTCTTTTATTTATTTGTCATCAATCTACAATTATGTGGATAACATCATGTTGAGTACACTCCCCCCATCACCAACGTAGCAAAGGTTAAGGGACTAGGGAGGCTGGTTGTGAAGGACGGGAGCAGGCTGCTAAGGGGGCATTACGATGAGCTCACATAATGTGGGGGGGAATTCTATGGGGAAGGCAGTATAGTTCAGAGAATTCAAGCAGTGATTCTGTAGCATGTTACTCTGCTGGTGAACAGTGAGTGTAATGGGGTCTGCGGGGGCGACTGGATGATCTGGGCAGTCCAGTATCCTTAATGTTCCTTATATAATTGTAGATTGGTTATTGAGAATCGTGCTGCCATACATTTAGGGGTGCAGATGTCTTTCTTGAACTGGGCTGCTGCATTCTTTATGTATGTATGTTTGAATGTATGTATGTATGTATGTATTCATCCTTCCATGCATCCATTCATTCATGCATTCTTTTATCTGTCTACCTATCTCTCTGTGTATCTTTGTGTCATTAATACACAATTAGATGAGTAACATGATGTCTACTAGACTCCTCCCATCACGCACGTGCCCCGAGATACCCCATTGCAGTCACAGTCCATGAGCATAGTAAGATACTGTAGAAGCCCTACTTGTCTTTTCTGGGTTTTGCAGCCCTGCCTGTGACCCCCGCTCCCACATTATATATTCTTATTCTAATGTGTCCTTACTTCCCCCCTCCCTAATCCCTCCATGCCCACCCATTCACCTCAGTCTCTTTCCCTCTGTTAACTTTTAGTCCATTCATGGGTTTTCTGAGACTGCTGCTGTTTTGTTCTTCAGTTTTTTGTTTGTTCTGAGACTGTAATGATGAGTGATATCATTATACATATATATATATATATTTATATATATATGTAGGTAAGTAACTCTAATGTTTGGTAAGATGATGCAGCTCTCCACGGCTGGGCAGTGCCCCTCCCCGTGGGTGAAGTTTGTGAGCGCATCACTGTTGCCTGGAGATTCCACGATGTCACAGTGGTGCCTCTGTCCTAGAGACATAATGTGTATGCTGAGAGGAGCAGGTGTGATTCCGGTGAGGTGGACACTGACCAACTTGACAGCATCAGGGTAAATGGAATCCAGAGCCAAGGTACTGTGTGTTCCTTTTAATTTTGTTGACACTACTTCACAGTTACATGAACAACATTATGGTTCCTAGACTACCCCCACTGTCAAGTCCCCACCACGTAGCCCGTAAGAGTGGCTGTCCAACAGCCCAGGAATATGCCGTAGAAGTGCTGCTGATCATCGCTATGTTATACGGACTTCCCTAAGCACGCCGCCGGGCCGCAGCCTGTGTGCCACTCGTACTGCCCCATTTTCCCTCTCTCCCCTCCCTCCTAACCCGTCCTCCTCAGTCCCATTCCCTTTGGTAACCGTGAGTCCATTCTTGGGTTCGCTGCGGGTGCTACTGTCCTGTTCTATCACTCCCTTTCTTATTTCCGGTAGTCCCCAGGTGAGCGAAATCAGTTGACACTTGTCTTTCTCTGCGTGGCTTATTTCGCTGAGCATGATACCCGCTACCTCCCTCCATGTTGTTGCACATGGTAGGATTGGTTTCTTCATATGGCAGAATAATATTCCACTGTTCATCCTCTGATAGACACTTACCTTTGTAGTTATGGATAGTGCTTGATAATCATACGGGTTCAGAGGTCTTTTTTAAACTGGGCTGCTGTATTCTAGTGGTTATTTTTGTATGTATGGATGTGTGAATGTATTTAGTTAGTCAATTACTCACTTAGATATCTGTTATTTATTTATTTATTTATCATTAGTCTACATCGACGTGAGTCACATGTGGTTGACTAAACTGCCCCCCACAACGAAATGCCCCCAGATACCTCATTGCAGTCACGGTCCATGAGCATAGTAAGATGCTGTAGAATCCCACGTTGTCTTCTCTGCATTGTACGTCCCTCCCCATGCCCCCCTTCCACTTTATGCATGCCAAAGGTAATGTGCACATTGTCCCCCGCTCCCCCTGACTTACTGCTCCGTTCCCACCTGTGCACCTCCATCCCTTTCCCTTTGGTGACTGTTAGTGCACTCTTCTGGTGCCGTTTTTCTTCTTCGGAGGTCTCTTGGTTCTCCTGCACAGGCGAGTGAAATCATTTGATATTTGTGTTTCTCCACCTGCCTGCCTTATTGCACTGAGTATGATGCACTCTCACACCATCCATGTTTCTGCCAATGGTAGGATTTGTTTTCATATGACGGAATAATATTCCAATGTTCATCTACTGGTGGACACTGAGCTTGGCTATTGAGAATAGTGCTGTGGTAATCATAGGGATGCACGTGTCGCTTTTAAACTGGCGGCGGCGGCATTCTCTCATTCATTCATTCATTCATTCATCTATTTATTCTTTTATTTATTTGTCATCAATCTACAATTATGTGGATAACATCATGTTGAGTACACTCCCCCCATCACCAACGTAGCAAAGGTTAAGGGACTAGGGAGGCTGGTTGTGAAGGACGGGAGCAGGCTGCTAAGGGGGCATTACGATGAGCTCACATAATGTGGGGGGGAATTCTATGGGGAAGGCAGTATAGTTCAGAGAATTCAACAGTGATTCTGTAGCATGTTACTCTGCTGGTGAACAGTGAGTGTAATGGGGTCTGCGGGGGCAACTGGATGATCTGGGCAGTCCAGTATCCTTAATGTTCCTTATATAATTGTAGATTGGTTATTGAGAATCGTGCTGCCATACATTTAGGGGTGCAGATGTCTTTCTTGAACTGGGCTGCTGCATTCTTTATGTATGTATGTTTGAATGTATGTATGTATGTATGTATTCATCCTTCCATGCATCCATTCATTCATGCATTCTTTTATCTGTCTACCTATCTCTCTGTGTATCTTTGTGTCATTAATACACAATTAGATGAGTAACATGATGTTTACTAGACTCCTCCCATCACGCACGTGCCCCGAGATACCCCATTGCAGTCACAGTCCATGAGCATAGTAAGATACTGTTGAAGCCCTACTTGTCTTTTCTGTGTTTTGCAGCCCTGCCTGTGACCCCCGCTCCCACATTATATATTCTTATTCTAATGTGTCCTTACTTCCCCCCTCCCTAATCCCTCCATGCCCACCCATTCACCTCAGTTTCTTTCCCTCTGTTAACTTTTAGTCCATTCATGGGTTTTCTGAGACTGCTGCTGTTTTGTTCTTCAGTTTTTTGTTTGTTCTGAGACTGTAATGATGAGTGATATCATTATACATATATATATATATATTTATATATATATGTCGGTAAGTAACTCTCATGTTTGGTAAGTTGATGCAGCTCTCCACAGGTGGGCAGTGCCCCTCCCCGTGGGTGAAGTTTGTGAGCGCATCACTGTTGCCTGGAGATTCCACGATGTCACAGTGGTGCCTCTGTCCTAGAGACATAATGTGTATGCTGAGAGGAGCAGGTGTGATTCCGGTGAGGTGGACACTGACCAACTTGACAGCATCAGGGTAAATGGAATCCAGAGCCAAGGTACTGTGTGTTCCTTTTAATTTTGTTGACACTACTTCACAGTTACATGAACAACATTATGGTTCCTAGACTACCCCCACTGACAAGTCCCCACCACGTAGCCCGTAAGAGTGGCTGTCCTACAGCCCAGGAATATGCCGTAGAAGTGCTGCTGATCATCGCTATGTTATACGGACTTACCTAAGCACGCCGCCGGGCCGCAGCCTGTGTGCCACTCGTACTGCCCCATTTTCCCTCTCTCCCCTCCCTCCTAACCCGTCCTCCTCAGTCCCATTCCCTTTGGTAACCGTGAGTCCATTCTTGGGTTCGCTGCGGGTGCTACTGTCCTGTTCTATCACTCCCTTTCTTCTTTCCGGTAGTCCCCAGGTGAGCGAAATCAGTTGACACTTGTCTTTCTCTGCGTGGCTTATTTCGCTGAGCATGATACCCGCTACCTCCCTCCATGTTGTTGCACATGGTAGGATTGGTTTCTTCATATGGCAGAATAATATTCCACTGTTCATCCTCTGATAGACACTTACCTTTGCAGTTATGGATAGTGCTTGATAATCATACGGGTTCAGAGGTCTTTTTTAAACTGGGCTGCTGTATTCTAGTGGTTATTTTTGTATGTATGGATGTGTGAATGTATTTAGTTAGTCAATTACTCACTTAGATATCTGTTATTTATTTATTTATTTATCATTAGTCTACATCGACGTGAGTCACATGTGGTTGACTAAACTGCCCCCCACAACGAAATGCCCCCAGATACCTCATTGCAGTCACGGTCCATGAGCATAGTAAGATGCTGTAGAATCCCTTGTTGTCTTCTCTGCATTGTACGTCCCTCCCCATGCCCCCCTTCCACTTTATGCATGCCAAAGGTAATGTGCACATTGTCCCCCGCTCCCCCTGACTTACTGCTCCGTTCCCACCTGTGCACCTCCATCCCTTTCCCTTTGGTAACTGTTAGTGCACTCTTCTGGTGCCGTTTTTCTTCTTCGGAGGTCTCTTGGTTCTCCTGCACAGGCGAGTGAAATCATTTGATATTTGTGTTTCTCCACCTGCCTGCCTTATTGCACTGAGTATGATGCACTCTCACACCATCCATGTTTCTGCCAATGGTAGGATTTGTTTTCATATGACGGAATAATATTCCAATGTTCATCTACTGGTGGACACTGAGCTTGGCTATTGAGAATAGTGCTGTGGTAATCATAGGGATGCACGTGTCGCTTTTAAACTGGCGGCGGCGGCATTCTCTCATTCATTCATTCATTCATTCATCTATTTATTCTTTTATTTATTTGTCATCAATCTACAATTATGTGGATAACATCATGTTGAGTACACTCCCCCCATCACCAACGTAGCAAAGGTTAAGGGACTAGGGAGGCTGGTTGTGAAGGACGGGAGCAGGCTGCTAAGGGGGCATTACGATGAGCTCACATAATGTGGGGGGGAATTCTATGGGGAAGGCAGTATAGTTCAGAGAATTCAACAGTGATTCTGTAGCATGTTACTCTGCTGGTGAACAGTGAGTGTAATGGGGTCTGCGGGGGCAACTGGATGATCTGGGCAGTCCAGTATCCTTAATGTTCCTTATATAATTGTAGATTGGTTATTGAGAATCGTGCTGCCATACATTTAGGGGTGCAGATGTCTTTCTTGAACTGGGCTGCTGCATTCTTTATGTATGTATGTTTGAATGTATGTATGTATGTATGTATTCATCCTTCCATGCATCCATTCATTCATGCATTCTTTTATCTGTCTACCTATCTCTCTGTGTATCTTTGTGTCATTAGTACACAATTAGATGAGTAACATGATGTTTACTAGACTCCTCCCATCACGCACGTGCCCCGAGATACCCCATTGCAGTCACAGTCCATGAGCATAGTAAGATACTGTTGAAGCCCTACTTGTCTTTTCTGTGTTTTGCAGCCCTGCCTGTGACCCCCGCTCCCACATTATATATTCTTATTCTAATGTGTCCTTACTTCCCCCCTCCCTAATCCCTCCATGCCCACCCATTCACCTCAGTTTCTTTCCCTCTGTTAACTTTTAGCCCATTCATGGGTTTTCTGAGACTGCTGCTGTTTTGTTCTTCAGTTTTTTGTTTGTTCTGAGACTGTAATGATGAGTGATATCATTATACATATATATATATATATTTATATATATATGTCGGTAAGTAACTCTCATGTTTGGTAAGTTGATGCAGCTCTCCACGGGTGGGCAGTGCCCCTCCCCGTGGGTGAAGTTTGTGAGCGCATCACTGTTGCCTGGAGATTCCACGATGTCACAGTGGTGCCTCTGTCCTAGAGACATAATGTGTATGCTGAGAGGAGCAGGTGTGATTCCGGTGAGGTGGACACTGACCAACTTGACAGCATCAGGGTAAATGGAATCCAGAGCCAAGGTACTGTGTGTTCCTTTTAATTTTGTTGACACTACTTCACAGTTACATGAACAACATTATGGTTCCTAGACTACCCCCACTGTCAAGTCCCCACCACGTAGCCCGTAAGAGTGGCTGTCCAACAGCCCAGGAATATGCCGTAGAAGTGCTGCTGATCATCGCTATGTTATACGGACTTCCCTAAGCACGCCGCCGGGCCGCAGCCTGTGTGCCACTCGTACTGCCCCATTTTCCCTCTCTCCCCTCCCTCCTAACCCGTCCTCCTCAGTCCCATTCCCTTTGGTAACCGTGAGTCCATTCTTGGGTTCGCTGCGGGTGCTACTGTCCTGTTCTATCACTCCCTTTCTTATTTCCGGTAGTCCCCAGGTGAGCGAAATCAGTTGACACTTGTCTTTCTCTGCGTGGCTTATTTCGCTGAGCATGATACCCGCTACCTCCCTCCATGTTGTTGCACATGGTAGGATTGGTTTCTTCATATGGCAGAATAATATTCCACTGTTCATCCTCTGATAGACACTTACCTTTGCAGTTATGGATAGTGCTTGATAATCATACGGGTTCAGAGGTCTTTTATAAACTGGGCTGCTGTATTCTAGTGGTTATTTTTGTATGTATGGATGTGTGAATGTATTTAGTTAGTCAATTACTCACTTAGATATCTGTTATTTATTTATTTATTTATCATTAGTCTACATCGACGTGAGTCACATGTGGTTGACTAAACTGCCCCCCACAACGAAATGCCCCCAGATACCTCATTGCAGTCACGGTCCATGAGCATAGTAAGATGCTGTAGAATCCCACGTTGTCTTCTCTGCATTGTACGTCCCTCCCCATGCCCCCCTTCCACTTTATGCATGCCAAAGGTAATGTGCACATTGTCCCCCGCTCCCCCTGACTTACTGCTCCGTTCCCACCTGTGCACCTCCATCCCTTTCCCTTTGGTAACTGTTAGTGCACTCTTCTGGTGCCGTTTTTCTTCTTCGGAGGTCTCTTGGTTCTCCTGCACAGGCGAGTGAAATCATTTGATATTTGTGTTTCTCCACGTGCCTGCCTTATTGCACTGAGTATGATGCACTCTCACACCATCCATGTTTCTGCCAATGGTAGGATTTGTTTTCATATGACGGAATAATATTCCAATGTTCATCTACTGGTGGACACTGAGCTTGGCTATTGAGAATAGTGCTGTGGTAATCATAGGGATGCACGTGTCGCTTTTAAACTGGCGGCGGCGGCATTCTCTCATTCATTCATTCATTCATTCATCTATTTATTCTTTTATTTATTTGTCATCAATCTACAATTATGTGGATAACATCATGTTGAGTACACTCCCCCCATCACCAACGTAGCAAAGGTTAAGGGACTAGGGAGGCTGGTTGTGAAGGACGGGAGCAGGCTGCTAAGGGGGCATTACGATGAGCTCACATAATGTGGGGGGGAATTCTATGGGGAAGGCAGTATAGTTCAGAGAATTCAAGCAGTGATTCTGTAGCATGTTACTCTGCTGGTGAACAGTGAGTGTAATGGGGTCTGCGGGGGCGACTGGATGATCTGGGCAGTCCAGTATCCTTAATGTTCCTTATATAATTGTAGATTGGTTATTGAGAATCGTGCTGCCATACATTTAGGGGTGCAGATGTCTTTCTTGAACTGGGCTGCTGCATTCTTTATGTATGTATGTTTGAATGTATGTATGTATGTATGTATTCATCCTTCCATGCATCCATTCATTCATGCATTCTTTTCTGTCTACCTATCTCTCTGTGTATCTTTGTGTCATTAATACACAATTAGATGAGTAACATGATGTTTACTAGACTCCTCCCATCACGCACGTGCCCCGAGATACCCCATTGCAGTCACAGTCCATGAGCATAGTAAGATACTGTAGAAGCCCTACTTGTCTTTTCTGTGTTTTGCAGCCCTGCCTGTGACCCCCGCTCCCACATTATATATTCTTATTCTAATGTGTCCTTACTTCCCCCCTCCCTAATCCCTCCATGCCCACCCATTCACCTCAGTCTCTTTCCCTCTGTTAACTTTTAGTCCATTCATGGATTTTCTGAGACTGCTGCTGTTTTGTTCTTCAGTTTTTAGTTTGTTCTGAGACTGTAATGATGAGTGATATCATTATACATACATATATATATATATATATATATATATATATATATATATATATGTAGGTAAGTAACTCTAATGTTTGGTAAGATGATGCAGCTCTCCACGGCTGGGCAGTGCCCCTCCCCGTGGGTGAAGTTTGTGAGCGCATCACTGTTGCCTGGAGATTCCACGATGTCACAGTGGTGCCTCTGTCCTAGAGACATAATGTGTATGCTGAGAGGAGCAGGTGTGATTCCAGTGAGGTGGACACTGACCAACTTGACAGCATCAGGGTAAATGGAATCCAGAGCCAAGGTACTGTGTGTTCCTTTTAATTTTGTTGACACTACTTCACAGTTACATGAACAACATTATGGTTCCTAGACTACCCCCACTGTCAAGTCCCCACCACGTAGCCCGTAAGAGTGGCTGTCCAACAGCCCAGGAATATGCCTTAGAAGTGCTGCTGATCATCGCTATGTTATACGGACTTACCTAAGCACGCCGCCGGGCCGCAGCCTGTGTGCCACTCGTACTGCCCCATTTTCCCTCTCTCCCCTCCCTCCTAACCCGTCCTCCTCAGTCCCATTCCCTTTGGTAACCGTGAGTCCATTCTTGGGTTCGCTGCGGGTGCTACTGTCCTGTTCTATCACTCCCTTTCTTCTTTCCGGTAGTCCCCAGGTGAGCGAAATCAGTTGACACTTGTCTTTCTCTGCGTGGCTTATTTCGCTGAGCATGATACCCGCTACCTCCCTCCATGTTGTTGCACATGGTAGGATTGGTTTCTTCATATGGCAGAATAATATTCCACTGTTCATCCTCTGATAGACACTTACCTTTGCAGTTATGGATAGTGCTTGATAATCATACGGGTTCAGAGGTCTTTTTTAAACTGGGCTGCTGTATTCTAGTGGTTATTTTTGTATGTATGGATGTGTGAATGTATTTAGTTAGTCAATTTCTCACTTAGATATCTGTTATTTATTTATTTATTTATCATTAGTCTACATCGACGTGAGTCACATGTGGTTGACTAAACTGCCCCCCACAACGAAATGCCCCCAGATACCTCATTGCAGTCACGGTCCATGAGCATAGTAAGATGCTGTAGAATCCCTTGTTGTCTTCTCTGCATTGTACGTCCCTCCCCATGCCCCCCTTCCACTTTATGCATGCCAAAGGTAATGTGCACATTGTCCCCCGCTCCCCCTGACTTACTGCTCCGTTCCCACCTGTGCACCTCCATCCCTTTCCCTTTGGTAACTGTTAGTGCACTCTTCTGGTGCCGTTTTTCTTCTTCGGAGGTCTCTTGGTTCTCCTGCACAGGCGAGTGAAATCATTTGATATTTGTGTTTCTCCACCTGCCTGCCTTATTGCACTGAGTATGATGCACTCTCACACCATCCATGTTTCTGCCAATGGTAGGATTTGTTTTCATATGACGGAATAATATTCCAATGTTCATCTACTGGTGGACACTGAGCTTGGCTATTGAGAATAGTGCTGTGGTAATCATAGGGATGCACGTGTCGCTTTTAAACTGGCGGCGGCATTCTCTCATTCATTCATTCATTCATCTATTTATTCTTTTATTTATTTGTCATCAATCTACAATTATGTGGATAACATCATGTTGAGTACACTCCCCCCATCACCAACGTAGCAAAGGTTAAGGGACTAGGGAGGCTGGTTGTGAAGGACGGGAGCAGGCTGCTAAGGGGGCATTACGATGAGCTCACATAATGTGGGGGGGAATTCTATGGGGAAGGCAGTATAGTTCAGAGAATTCAAGCAGTGATTCTGTAGCATGTTACTCTGCTGGTGAACAGTGAGTGTAATGGGGTCTGCGGGGGCGACTGGATGATCTGGGCAGTCCAGTATCCTTAATGTTCCTTATATAATTGTAGATTGGTTATTGAGAATCGTGCTGCCATACATTTAGGGGTGCAGATGTCTTTCTTGAACTGGGCTGCTGCATTCTTTATGTATGTATGTTTGAATGTATGTATGTATGTATGTATTCATCCTTCCATGCATCCATTCATTCATGCATTCTTTTATCTGTCTACCTATCTCTCTGTGTATCTTTGTGTCATTAATACACAATTAGATGAGTAACATGATGTTTACTAGACTCCTCCCATCACGCACGTGCCCCGAGATACCCCATTGCAGTCACAGTCCATGAGCATAGTAAGATACTGTTGAAGCCCTACTTGTCTTTTCTGGGTTTTGCAGCCCTGCCTGTGACCCCCGCTCCCACATTATATATTCTTATTCTAATGTGTCCTTACTTCCCCCCTCCCTAATCCCTCCATGCCCACCCATTCACCTCAGTCTCTTTCCCTCTGTTAACTTTTAGTCCATTCATGGGTTTTCTGAGACTGCTGCTGTTTTTTCTTCAGTTTTTTGTTTGTGCTGAGACTGTAATGATGAGTGATATCATTATACATATATATATATATATTTATATATATATGTAGGTAAGTAACTCTCATGTTTGGTAAGTTGATGCAGCTCTCCACGGGTGGGCAGTGCCCCTCCCCGTGGGTGAAGTTTGTGAGCGCATCACTGTTGCCTGGAGATTCCACGATGTCACAGTGGTGCCTCTGTCCTAGAGACATAATGTGTATGCTGAGAGGAGCAGGTGTGATTCCAGTGAGGTGGACACTGACCAACTTGACAGCATCAGGGTAAATGGAATCCAGAGCCAAGGTACTGTGTGTTCCTTTTAATTTTGTTGACACTACTTCACAGTTACATGAACAACATTATGGTTCCTAGACTACCCCCACTGTCAAGTCCCCACCACGTAGCCCGTAAGAGTGGCTGTCCAACAGCCCAGGAATATGCCGTAGAAGTGCTGCTGATCATCGCTATGTTATACGGACTTCCCTAAGCACGCCGCCGGGCCGCAGCCTGTGTGCCACTCGTACTGCCCCATTTTCCCTCTCTCCCCTCCCTCCTAACCCGTCCTCCTCAGTCCCATTCCCTTTGGTAACCGTGAGTCCATTCTTGGGTTCGCTGCGGGTGCTACTGTCCTGTTCTATCACTCCCTTTCTTCTTTCCGGTAGTCCCCAGGTGAGCGAAATCAGTTGACACTTGTCTTTCTCTGCGTGGCTTATTTCGCTGAGCATGATACCCGCTACCTCCCTCCATGTTGTTGCACATGGTAGGATTGGTTTCTTCATATGGCAGAATAATATTCCACTGTTCATCCTCTGATAGACACTTACCTTTGCAGTTATGGATAGTGCTTGATAATCATACGGGTTCAGAGGTCTTTTTTAAACTGGGCTGCTGTATTCTAGTGGTTATTTTTGTATGTATGGATGTGTGAATGTATTTAGTTAGTCAATTTCTCACTTAGATATCTGTTATTTATTTATTTATTTATTTATCATTAGTCTACATCGACGTGAGTCACATGTGGTTGACTAAACTGCCCCCCACAACGAAATGCCCCCAGATACCTCATTGCAGTCACGGTCCATGAGCATAGTAAGATGCTGTAGAATCCCTTGTTGTCTTCTCTGCATTGTACGTCCCTCCCCATGCCCCCCTTCCACTTTATGCATGCCAAAGGTAATGTGCACATTGTCCCCCGCTCCCCCTGACTTACTGCTCCGTTCCCACCTGTGCACCTCCATCCCTTTCCCTTTGGTAACTGTTAGTGCACTCTTCTGGTGCCGTTTTTCTTCTTCGGAGGTCTCTTGGTTCTCCTGCACAGGCGAGTGAAATCATTTGATATTTGTGTTTCTCCACCTGCCTGCCTTATTGCACTGAGTATGATGCACTCTCACACCATCCATGTTTCTGCCAATGGTAGGATTTGTTTTCATATGACGGAATAATATTCCAATGTTCATCTACTGGTGGACACTGAGCTTGGCTATTGAGAATAGTGCTGTGGTAATCATAGGGATGCACGTGTCGCTTTTAAACTGGCGGCGGCATTCTCTCATTCATTCATTCATTCATTCATTCATCTATTTATTCTTTTATTTATTTGTCATCAATCTACAATTATGTGGATAACATCATGTTGAGTACACTCCCCCCATCACCAACGTAGCAAAGGTTAAGGGACTAGGGAGGCTGGTTGTGAAGGACGGGAGCAGGCTGCTAAGGGGGCATTACGATGAGCTCACATAATGTGGGGGGGAATTCTATGGGGAAGGCAGTATAGTTCAGAGAATTCAAGCAGTGATTCTGTAGCATGTTACTCTGCTGGTGAACAGTGAGTGTAATGGGGTCTGCGGGGGCGACTGGATGATCTGGGCAGTCCAGTATCCTTAATGTTCCTTATATAATTGTAGATTGGTTATTCAGAATCGTGCTGCCATACATTTAGGGGTGCAGATGTCTTTCTTGAACTGGGCTGCTGCATTCTTTATGTATGTATGTTTGAATGTATGTATGTATGTATGTATTCATCCTTCCATGCATCCATTCATTCATGCATTCTTTTATCTGTCTACCTATCTCTCTGTGTATCTTTGTGTCATTAATACACAATTAGATGAGTAACATGATGTTTACTAGACTCCTCCCATCACGCACGTGCCCCGAGATACCCCATTGCAGTCACAGTCCATGAGCATAGTAAGATACTGTAGAAGCCCTACTTGTCTTTTCTGGGTTTTGCAGCCCTGCCTGTGACCCCCGCTCCCACATTATATATTCTTATTCTAATGTGTCCTTACTTCCCCCCTCCCTAATCCCTCCATGCCCACCCATTCACCTCAGTCTCTTTCCCTCTGTTAACTTTTAGTCCATTCATGGGTTTTCTGAGACTGCTGCTGTTTTGTTCTTCAGTTTTTAGTTTGTTCTGAGACTGTAATGATGAGTGATATCATTATACATACATATATATATATATATATATATATATATATATATGTAGGTAAGTAACTCTAATGTTTGGTAAGATGATGCAGCTCTCCACGGCTGGGCAGTGCCCCTCCCCGTGGGTGAAGTTTGTGAGCGCATCACTGTTGCCTGGAGATTCCACGATGTCACAGTGGTGCCTCTGTCCTAGAGACATAATGTGTATGCTGAGAGGAGCAGGTGTGATTCCGGTGAGGTGGACACTGACCAACTTGACAGCATCAGGGTAAATGGAATCCAGAGCCAAGGTACTGTGTGTTCCTTTTAATTTTGTTGACACTACTTCACAGTTACATGAACAACATTATGGTTCCTAGACTACCCCCACTGTCAAGTCCCCACCACGTAGCCCGTAAGAGTGGCTGTCCAACAGCCCAGGAATATGCCGTAGAAGTGCTGCTGATCATCGCTATGTTATACGGACTTACCTAAGCACGCCGCCGGGCCGCAGCCTGTGTGCCACTCGTACTGCCCCATTTTCCCTCTCTCCCCTCCCTCCTAACCCGTCCTCCTCAGTCCCATTCCCTTTGGTAACCGTGAGTCCATTCTTGGGTTCGCTGCGGGTGCTACTGTCCTGTTCTATCACTCCCTTTCTTATTTCCGGTAGTCCCCAGGTGAGCGAAATCAGTTGACACTTGTCTTTCTCTGCGTGGCTTATTTCGCTGAGCATGATACCCGCTACCTCCCTCCATGTTGTTGCACATGGTAGGATTGGTTTCTTCATATGGCAGAATAATATTCCACTGTTCATCCTCTGATAGACACTTACCTTTGCAGTTATGGATAGTGCTTGATAATCATACGGGTTCAGAGGTCTTTTTTAAACTGGGCTGCTGTATTCTAGTGGTTATTTTTGTATGTATGGATGTGTGAATGTATTTAGTTAGTCAATTACTCACTTAGATATCTGTTATTTATTTATTTATTTATCATTAGTCTACATCGACGTGAGTCACATGTGGTTGACTAAACTGCCCCCCACAACGAAATGCCCCCAGATACCTCATTGCAGTCACGGTCCATGAGCATAGTAAGATGCTGTAGAATCCCTTGTTGTCTTCTCTGCGTTGTACGTCCCTCCCCATGCCCCCCTTCCACTTTATGCATGCCAAAGGTAATGTGCACATTGTCCCCCGCTCCCCCTGACTTACTGCTCCGTTCCCACCTGTGCACCTCCATCCCTTTCCCTTTGGTAACTGTTAGTGCACTCTTCTGGTGCCGTTTTTCTTCTTCGGAGGTCTCTTGGTTCTCCTGCACAGGCGAGTGAAATCATTTGATATTTGTGTTTCTCCACCTGCCTGCCTTATTGCACTGAGTATGATGCACTCTCACACCATCCATGTTTCTGCCAATGGTAGGATTTGTTTTCATATGACGGAATAATATTACAATGTTCATCTACTGGTGTTCACTGAGCTTTTCTATTGAGAATAGTGCTGTGGTAATCATAGGGATGCACGTTTCGCTTTTAAACTGACGGCGGCATTCTCTCATTCATTCATTCATTCATTCATCTATTTATTCTTTTATTTATTTGTCATCAATCTACAATTATGTGGATAACATCATGTTGAGTACACTCCCCCCATCACCAACGTAGCAAAGGTTAAGGGACTAGGGAGGCTGGTTGTGAAGGACGGGAGCAGGCTGCTAAGGCGGCATTACGATGAGCTCACATAATGTGGGGGGGAATTCTATGGGGAAGGCAGTATAGTTCAGAGAATTCAAGCAGTGATTCTGTAGCATGTTACTCTGCTGGTGAACAGTGAGTGTAATGGGGTCTGCGGGGGCGACTGGATGATCTGGGCAGTCCAGTATCCGTAATGTTCCTTATATAATTGTAGATTGGTTATTGAGAATCGTGCTGCCATACATTTAGGGGTGCAGATGTCTTTCTTGAACTGGGCTGCTGCATTCCTTATGTAAGTACGTTTGAATGTATGTATGTATGTATGTATTCATCCTTCCATGCATCCATTCATTCATGCATTCTTTTATCTGTCTACCTATCTCTCTGTGTATCTTTGTGTCATTAATACACAATTAGATGAGTAACATGATGTCTACTAGACTCCTCCCATCACGCACGTGCCCGAGATACCCCATTGCAGTCACAGTCCATGAGCATAGTAAGATACTGTAGAAGCCCTACTTGTCTTTTCTGGGTTTTGCAGCCCTGCCTGTGACCCCCGCTCCCACATTATATATTCTTATTCTAATGTGTCCTTACTTCCCCCCTCCCTAATCCCTCCCTGCCCACCCATTCACCTCAGTCTCTTTCCCTCTGTTAACTTTTAGTCCATTCATGGGTTTTCTGAGACTGCTGCTGTTTTGTTCTTCAGTTTTTTGTTTGTTCTGAGACTGTAATGATGAGTGATATCATTATACATACATATATATATATATATATATATATATATATATATATATATATATGTAGGTAAGTAACTCTAATGTTTGGTAAGATGATGCAGCTCTCCACGGCTGGGCAGTGCCCCTCCCCGTGGGTGAAGTTTGTGAGCGCCTCACTGTTGCCTGGAGATTCCACGATGTCGCAGTGGTTCCTCTGTCCTAGAGACATAATGTGTATGCTGAGAGGAGCAGGTGTGATTCCGGTGAGGTGGACACTGACCAACTTGACAGCATCAGGGTAAATGGAATCCAGAGCCAAGGTACTGTGTGTTCCTTTTAATTTTGTTGACACTACTTCACAGTTACATGAACAACATTATGGTTCCTAGACTACCCCCACTGTCATGTCCCCACCACGTAGCCCGTAAGAGTGGCTGTCCAACAGCCCAGGAATATGCCGTAGAAGTGCTGCTGATCATCGCTATGTTATACGGACTTCCCTAAGCACGCCGCCGGGCCGCAGCCTGTGTGCCACTCGTACTGCCCCATTTTCCCTCTCTCCCCTCCCTCCTAACCCGTCCTCCTCAGTCCCATTCCCTTTGGTAACCGTGAGTCCATTCTTGGGTTCGCTGCGGGTGCTACTGTCCTGTTCTATCACTCCCTTTCTTATTTCCGGTAGTCCCCAGGTGAGCGAAATCAGTTGACACTTGTCTTTCTCTGCGTGGCTTATTTCGCTGAGCATGATACCCGCTTCCTCCCTCCATGTTGTTGCACATGGTAGGATTGGTTTCTTCATATGGCAGAATAATATTCCACTGTTCATCCTCTGATAGACACTTACCTTTGCAGTTATGGATAGTGCTTGATAATCATACGGGTTCAGAGGTCTTTTTTAAACTGGGCTGCTGTATTCTAGTGGTTATTTTTGTATGTATGGATGTGTGAATGTATTTAGTCAGTCAATTTCTCACTTAGATATCTGTTATTTATTTATTTATTTATCATTAGTCTACATCGACGTGAGTCACATGTGGTTGACTAAACTGCCCCCCACAACGAAATGCCCCCAGATACCTCATTGCAGTCACGGTCCATGAGCATAGTAAGATGCTGTAGAATCCCTTGTTGTCTTCTCTGCATTGTACGTCCCTCCCCATGCCCCCCTTCCACTTTATGCATGCCAAAGGTAATGTGCACATTGTCCCCCGCTCCCCCTGACTTACTGCTCCGTTCCCACCTGTGCACCTCCATCCCTTTCCCTTTGGTAACTGTTAGTGCACTCTTCTGGTGCCGTTTTTCTTCTTCGGAGGTCTCTTGGTTCTCCTGCACAGGCGAGTGAAATCATTTGATATTTGTGTTTCTCCACCTGCCTGCCTTATTGCACTGAGTATGATGCACTCTCACACCATCCATGTTTCTGCCAATGGTAGGATTTGTTTTCATATGACGGAATAATATTCCAATGTTCATCTACTGGTGGACACTGAGCTTGGCTATTGAGAATAGTGCTGTGGTAATCATAGGGATGCACGTGTCGCTTTTAAACTGGCGGCGGCATTCTCTCATTCATTCATTCATTCATTCATCTATTTATTCTTTTATTTATTTGTCATCAATCTACAATTATGTGGATAACATCATGTTGAGTACACTCCCCCCATCACCAACGTAGCAAAGGTTAAGGGACTAGGGAGGCTGGTTGTGAAGGACGGGAGCAGGCTGCTAAGGGGGCATTACGATGAGCTCACATAATGTGGGGGGGAATTCTATGGGGAAGGCAGTATAGTTCAGAGAATTCAAGCAGTGATTCTGTAGCATGTTACTCTGCTGGTGAACAGTGAGTGTAATGGGGTCTGCGGGGGCGACTGGATGATCTGGGCAGTCCAGTATCCTTAATGTTCCTTATATAATTGTAGATTGGTTATTCAGAATCGTGCTGCCATACATTTAGGGGTGCAGATGTCTTTCTTGAACTGGGCTGCTGCATTCTTTATGTATGTATGTTTGAATGTATGTATGTATGTATGTATTCATCCTTCCATGCATCCATTCATTCATGCATTCTTTTATCTGTCTACCTATCTCTCTGTGTATCTTTGTGTCATTAATACACAATTAGATGAGTAACATGATGTTTACTAGACTCCTCCCATCACGCACGTGCCCCGAGATACCCCATTGCAGTCACAGTCCATGAGCATAGTAAGATACTGTTGAAGCCCTACTTGTCTTTTCTGGGTTTTGCAGCCCTGCCTGTGACCCCCGCTCCCACATTATATATTCTTATTCTAATGTGTCCTTACTTCCCCCCTCCCTAATCCCTCCATACCCACCCATTCACCTCAGTCTCTTTCCCTCTGTTAACTTTTAGTCCATTCATGGGTTTTCTGAGACTGCTGCTGTTTTTTCTTCAGTTTTTTGTTTGTGCTGAGACTGTAATGATGAGTGATATCATTATACATATATATATATATATATTTATATATATATGTAGGTAAGTAACTCTCATGTTTGGTAAGTTGATGCAGCTCTCCACGGGTGGGCAGTGCCCCTCCCCGTGGGTGAAGTTTGTGAGCGCATCACTGTTGCCTGGAGATTCCACGATGTCACAGTGGTGCCTCTGTCCTAGAGACATAATGTGTATGCTGAGAGGAGCAGGTGTGATTCCGGTGAGGTGGACACTGACCAACTTGACAGCATCAGGGTAAATGGAATCCAGAGCCAAGGTACTGTGTGTTCCTTTTAATTTTGTTGACACTACTTCACAGTTACATGAACAACATTATGGTTCCTAGACTACCCCCACTGTCAAGTCCCCACCACGTAGCCCGTAAGAGTGGCTGTCCAACAGCCCAGGAATATGCCGTAGAAGTGCTGCTGATCATCGCTATGTTATACGGACTTACCTAAGCACGCCGCCGGGCCGCAGCCTGTGTGCCACTCGTACTGCCCCATTTTCCCTCTCTCCCCTCCCTCCTAACCCGTCCTCCTCAGTCCCATTCCCTTTGGTAACCGTGAGTCCATTCTTGGGTTCGCTGCGGGTGCTACTGTCCTGTTCTATCACTCCCTTTCTTATTTCCGGTAGTCCCCAGGTGAGCGAAATCAGTTGACACTTGTCTTTCTCTGCGTGGCTTATTTCGCTGAGCATGATACCCGCTACCTCCCTCCATGTTGTTGCACATGGTAGGATTGGTTTCTTCATATGGCAGAATAATATTCCACTGTTCATCCTCTGATAGACACTTACCTTTGCAGTTATGGATAGTGCTTGATAATCATACGGGTTCAGAGGTCTTTTTTAAACTGGGCTGCTGTATTCTAGTGGTTATTTTTGTATGTATGGATGTGTGAATGTATTTAGTTAGTCAATTTCTCACTTAGATATCTGTTATTTATTTATTTATTTATCATTAGTCTACATCGACGTGAGTCACATGTGGTTGACTAAACTGCCCCCCACAACGAAATGCCCCCAGATACCTCATTGCAGTCACGGTCCATGAGCATAGTAAGATGCTGTAGAATCCCTTGTTGTCTTCTCTGCATTGTACGTCCCTCCCCATGCCCCCCTTCCACTTTATGCATGCCAAAGGTAATGTGCACATTGTCCCCCGCTCCCCCTGACTTACTGCTCCGTTCCCACCTGTGCACCTCCATCCCTTTCCCTTTGGTAACTGTTAGTGCACTCTTCTGGTGCCGTTTTTCTTCTTCGGAGGTCTCTTGGTTCTCCTGCACAGGCGAGTGAAATCATTTGATATTTGTGTTTCTCCACCTGCCTGCCTTATTGCACTGAGTATAATGCACTCTCACACCATCCATGTTTCTGCCAATGGTAGGATTTGTTTTCATATGACGGAATAATATTCCAATGTTCATCTACTGGTGGACACTGAGCTTGGCTATTGAGAATAGTGCTGTGGTAATCATAGGGATGCACGTGTCGCTTTTAAACTGGCGGCGGCATTCTCTCATTCATTCATTCATTCATCTATTTATTCTTTTATTTATTTGTCATCAATCTACAATTATGTGGATAACATCATGTTGAGTACACTCCCCCCATCACCAACGTAGCAAAGGTTAAGGGACTAGGGAGGCTGGTTGTGAAGGACGGGAGCAGGCTGCTAAGGGGGCATTACGATGAGCTCACATAATGTGGGGGGGAATTCTATGGGGAAGGCAGTATAGTTCAGAGAATTCAAGCAGTGATTCTGTAGCATGTTACTCTGCTGGTGAACAGTGAGTGTAATGGGGTCTGCGGGGGCGACTGGATGATCTGGGCAGTCCAGTATCCGTAATGTTCCTTATATAATTGTAGATTGGTTATTCAGAATCGTGCTGCCATACATTTAGGGGTGCAGATGTCTTTCTTGAACTGGGCTGCTGCATTCTTTATGTATGTATGTTTGAATGTATGTATGTATGTATGTATTCATCCTTCCATGCATCCATTCATTCATGCATTCTTTTATCTGTCTACCTATCTCTCTGTGTATCTTTGTGTCATTAATACACAATTAGATGAGTAACATGATGTTTACTAGACTCCTCCCATCACACACGTGCCCCGAGATACCCCATTGCAGTCACAGTCCATGAGCATAGTAAGATACTGTTGAAGCCCTACTTGTCTTTTCTGGGTTTTGCAGCCCTGCCTGTGACCCCCGCTCCCACATTATATATTCTTATTCTAATGTGTCCTTACTTCCCCCCTCCCTAATCCCTCCATGCCCACCCATTCACCTCAGTCTCTTTCCCTCTGTTAACTTTTAGTCCATTCATGGGTTTTCTGAGACTGCTGCTGTTTTTTCTTCAGTTTTTTTTTGTGCTGAGACTGTAATGATGAGTGATATCATTATACATATATATATATATATTTATATATATATGTAGGTAAGTAACTCTCATGTTTGGTAAGTTGATGCAGCTCTCCACGGGTGGGCAGTGCCCCTCCCCGTGGGTGAAGTTTGTGAGCGCATCACTGTTGCCTGGAGATTCCACGATGTCACAGTGGTGCCTCTGTCCTAGAGACATAATGTGTATGCTGAGAGGAGCAGGTGTGATTCCGGTGAGGTGGACACTGACCAACTTGACAGCATCAGGGTAAATGGAATCCAGAGCCAAGGTACTGTGTGTTCCTTTTAATTTTGTTGACACTACTTCACAGTTACATGAACAACATTATGGTTCCTAGACTACCCCCACTGTCAAGTCCCCACCACGTAGCCCGTAAGAGTGGCTGTCCAACAGCCCAGGAATATGCCGTAGAAGTGCTGCTGATCATCGCTATGTTATACGGACTTCCCTAAGCACGCCGCCGGGCCGCAGCCTGTGTGCCACTCGTACTGCCCCATTTTCCCTCTCTCCCCTCCCTCCTAACCCGTCCTCCTCAGTCCCATTCCCTTTGGTAACCGTGAGTCCATTCTTGGGTTCGCTGCGGGTGCTACTGTCCTGTTCTATCACTCCCTTTCTTATTTCCGGTAGTCCCCAGGTGAGCGAAATCAGTTGACACTTGTCTTTCTCTGCGTGGCTTATTTCGCTGAGCATGATACCCGCTACCTCCCTCCATGTTGTTGCACATGGTAGGATTGGTTTCTTCATATGGCAGAATAATATTCCACTGTTCATCCTCTGATAGACACTTACCTTTGCAGTTATGGATAGTGCTTGATAATCATACGGGTTCAGAGGTCTTTTTTAAACTGGGCTGCTGTATTCTAGTGGTTATTTTTGTATGTATGGATGTGTGAATGTATTTAGTTAGTCAATTACTCACTTAGATATCTGTTATTTATTTATTTATTTATCATTAGTCTACATCGACGTGAGTCACATGTGGTTGACTAAACTGCCCCCCACAACGAAATGCCCCCAGATACCTCATTGCAGTCACGGTCCATGAGCATAGTAAGATGCTGTAGAATCCCTTGTTGTCTTCTCTGCATTGTACGTCCCTCCCCATGCCCCCCTTCCACTTTATGCATGCCAAAGGTAATGTGCACATTGTCCCCCGCTCCCCCTGACTTACTGCTCCGTTCCCACCTGTGCACCTCCATCCCTTTCCCTTTGGTAACTGTTAGTGCACTCTTCTGGTGCCGTTTTTCTTCTTCGGAGGTCTCTTGGTTCTCCTGCACAGGCGAGTGAAATCATTTGATATTTGTGTTTCTCCACCTGCCTGCCTTATTGCACTGAGTATGATGCACTCTCACACCATCCATGTTTCTGCCAATGGTAGGATTTGTTTTCATATGACGGAATAATATTCCAATGTTCATCTACTGGTGGACACTGAGCTTGGCTATTGAGATTAGTGCTGTGGTAATCATAGGGATGCACGTGTCGCTTTTAAACTCGCGGCGGCATTCTCTCATTCATTCATTCATTCATCTATTTATTCTTTTATTTATTTGTCATCAATCTACAATTATGTGGATAACATCATGTACAGTACACTCCCCCCATCACCAACGTAGCAAAGGTTAAGGGACTAGGGAGGCTGGTTGTGAAGGACGGGAGCAGGCTGCTAAGGGGGCATTACGATGAGCTCACATAATGTTGGGGGGAATTCTATGGGGAAGGCAGTATAGTTCAGAGAATTCAAGCAGTGATTCTGTAGCATGTTACTCTGCTGGTGAACAGTGAGTGTAATGGGGTCTGCGGGGGCGACTGGATGATCTGGGCAGTCCAGTATCCTTAATGTTCCTTATATAATTGTAGATTGGTTATTGAGAATCGTGCTGCCATACATTTAGGGGTGCAGATGTCTTTCTTGAACTGGGCTGCTGCATTCTTTATGTATGTACGTTTGAATGTATGTATGTATGTATGTATTCATCCTTCCATGCATCCATTCATTCATGCATTCTTTTATCTGTCTACCTATCTCTCTGTGTATCTTTGTGTCATTACTACACAATTAGATGTGTAACATGATGTTTACTAGACTCCTCCCATCACGCACGTGCCCCGAGATACCCCATTGCAGTCACAGTCCATGAGCATAGTAAGATACTGTAGAAGCCCTACTTGTCTTTTCTGTGTTTTGCAGCCCTGCCTGTGACCCCCGCTCCCACATTATATATTCTTATTCTAATGTGTCCTTACTTCCCCCCTCCCTAATCCCTCCATGCCCACCCATTCACCTCAGTCTCTTTCCCTCTGTTAACTTTTAGTCCATTCATGGGTTTTCTGAGACTGCTGCTGTTTTGTTCTTCAGTTTTTTGTTTGTTCTGAGACTGTAATGATGAGTGATATCATTATACATATATATATATATATATATATATATATATATATATATATATATATATATATATATATATATGTAGGTAAGTAACTCTAATGTTTGGTAAGATGATGCAGCTCTCCACGGCTGGGCAGTACCCCTCCCCGTGGGTGAAGTTTGTGAGCGCCTCACTGTTGCCTGGAGATTCCACCATGTCACAGTGGTTCCTCTGTCCTAGAGACATAATGTGTATGCTGAGAGGAGCAGGTGTGATTCCGGTGAGGTGGACACTGACCAACTTGACAGCATCAGGGTAAATGGAATCCAGAGCCAAGGTACTGTGTGTTCCTTTTAATTTTGTTGACACTACTTCACAGTTACATGAACAACATTATGGTTCCTAGACTACCCCCACTGTCAAGTCCCCACCACGTAGCCCGTAAGAGTGGCTGTCCAACAGCCCAGGAATATGCCGTAGAAGTGCTGCTGATCATCGCTATGTTATACGGACTTACCTAAGCACGCCGCCGGGCCGCAGCCTGTGTGCCACTCGTACTGCCCCATTTTCCCTCTCTCCCCTCCCTCCTAACCCGTCCTCCTCAGTCCCATTCCCTTTGGTAACCGTGAGTCCATTCTTGGGTTCGCTGCGGGTGCTACTGTCCTGTTCTATCACTCCCTTTCTTATTTCCGGTAGTCCCCAGTTGAGCGAAATCAGTTGACACTTGTCTTTCTCTGCGTGGCTTATTTCGCTGAGCATGATACCCGCTACCTCCCTCCATGTTGTTGCACATGGTAGGATTGGTTTCTTCATATGGCAGAATAATATTCCACTGTTCATCCTCTGATAGACACTTACCTTTGCCGTTATGGATAGTGCTTGATAATCATACGGGTTCAGAGGTCTTTTTTAAACTGGGCTGCTGTATTCTAGTGGTTATTTTTGTATGTATGGATGTGTGAATGTATTTAGTTAGTCAATTACTCACTTAGATATCTGTTATTTATTTATTTATTTATCATTAGTCTACATCGACGTGAGTCACATGTGGTTGACTAAACTGCCCCCCGCAACGAAATGCCCCCAGATACCTCATTGCAGTTACGGTCCATGAGCATAGTATGATGCTGTAGAATCCCTTGTTGTCTTCTCTGTGTTGTACGTCCCTCCCCATGCCCCCCTTCCACTTTATGCATGCCAAAGGTAATGTGCACATTGTCCCCCGCTCCCCCTGACTTACTGCTCCGTTCCCACCTGTGCACCTCCATCCCTTTCCCTTTGGTAACTGTTAGTGCACTCTTCTGGTGCCGTTTTTCTTCTTCGGAGGTCTCTTGGTTCTCCTGCACAGGCGAGTGAAATCATTTGATATTTGTGTTTCTCCACCTGCCTGCCTTATTGCACTGAGTATGATGCACTCTCACACCATCCATGTTTCTGCCAATGGTAGGATTTGTTTTCATATGATGGAATAATATTCCAATGTTCATCTACTGGTGGACACTGAGCTTTTCTATTGAGAATAGTGCTGTGGTAATCATAGGGATGCACGTGTCGCTTTTAAACTGACGGCGGCATTCTCTCATTCATTCATTCATTCATTCATCTATTTATTCTTTTATTTATTTGTCATCAATCTACAATTATGTGGATAACATCATGTTGAGTACACTCCCCCCATCACCAACATAGCAAAGGTTAAGGGACTAGGGAGGCTGGTTGTGAAGGACGGGAGCAGGCTGCTAAGGGGGCATTACGATGAGCTCACATAATGTGGGGGGGAATTCTATGGGGAAGGCAGTATAGTTCAGAGAATTCAAGCAGTGATTCTGTAGCATGTTACTCTGCTGGTGAACAGTGAGTGTAATGGGGTCTGCGGGGGCGACTGGATGATCTGGGCAGTCCAGTATCCTTAATGTTCCTTATATAATTGTAGATTGGTTATTGAGAATCGTGCTGCCATACATTTAGGGGTGCAGATGTCTTTCTTGAACTGGGCTGCTGCATTCTTTATGTATGTATGTTTGAATGTATGTATGTATGTATGTATTCATCCTTCCATGCATCCATTCATTCATGCATTCTTTTATCTGTCTACCTATCTCTCTGTGTATCTTTGTGTCATTAATACACAATTAGATGAGTAACATGATGTCTACTAGACTCCTCCCATCACGCACGTGCCCGAGATACCCCATTGCAGTCACAGTCCATGAGCATAGTAAGATACTGTAGAAGCCCTACTTGTCTTTTCTGTGTTTTGCAGCCCTGCCTGTGACCCCCGCTCCCACATTATATATTCTTATTCTAATGTGTCCTTACTTCCCCCCTCCCTAATCCCTCCCTGCCCACCCATTCACCTCAGTCTCTTTCCCTCTGTTAACTTTTAGTCCATTCATGGGTTTTCTGAGACTGCTGCTGTTTTGTTCTTCAGTTTTTTGTTTGTTCTGAGACTGTAATGATGAGTGATATCATTATACATACATATATATATATATATATATATATATATATATATATATGTAGGTAAGTAACTCTAATGTTTGGTAAGATGATGCAGCTCTCCACGGCTGGGCAGTGCCCCTCCCCGTGGGTGAAGTTTGTGAGCGCCTCACTGTTGCCTGGAGATTCCACGATGTCACAGTGGTTCCTCTGTCCTAGAGACATAATGTGTATGCTGAGAGGAGCAGGTGTGATTCCGGTGAGGTGGACACTGACCAACTTGACAGCATCAGGGTAAATGGAATCCAGAGCCAAGGTACTGTGTGTTCCTTTTAATTTTGTTGACACTACTTCACAGTTACATGAACAACATTATGGTTCCTAGACTACCCCCACTGTCAAGTCCCCACCACGTAGCCCGTAAGAGTGGCTGTCCAACAGCCCAGGAATATGCCGTAGAAGTGCTGCTGATCATCGCTATGTTATACGGACTTCCCTAAGCACGCCGCCGGGCCGCAGCCTGTGTGCCACTCGTACTGCCCCATTTTCCCTCTCTCCCCTCCCTCCTAACCCGTCCTCCTCAGTCCCATTCCCTTTGGTAACCGTGAGTCCATTCTTGGGTTCGCTGCGGGTGCTACTGTCCTGTTCTATCACTCCCTTTCTTATTTCCGGTAGTCCCCAGGTGAGCGAAATCAGTTGACACTTGTCTTTCTCTGCGTGGCTTATTTCGCTGAGCATGATACCCGCTACCTCCCTCCATGTTGTTGCACATGGTAGGATTGGTTTCTTCATATGGCAGAATAATATTCCACTGTTCATCCTCTGATAGACACTTACCTTTGCAGTTATGGATAGTGCTTGATAATCATACGGGTTCAGAGGTCTTTTTTAAACTGGGCTGCTGTATTCTAGTGGTTATTTTTGTACGTATGGATGTGTGAATGTATTTAGTTAGTCAATTACTCACTTAGATATCTGTTATTTATTTATTTATTTATCATTAGTCTACATCGACGTGAGTCACATGTGGTTGACTAAACTGCCCCCCACAACGAAATGCCCCCAGATACCTCATTGCAGTCACGGTCCATGAGCATAGTAAGATGCTGTAGAATCCCTTGTTGTCTTCTCTGCATTGTACGTCCCTCCCCATGCCCCCCTTCCACTTTATGCATGCCAAAGGTAATGTGCACATTGTCCCCCGCTCCCCCTGACTTACTGCTCCGTTCCCACCTGTGCACCTCCATCCCTTTCCCTTTGGTAACTGTTAGTGCACTCTTCTGGTGCCGTTTTTCTTCTTCGGAGGTCTCTTGGTTCTCCTGCACAGGCGAGTGAAATCATTTGATATTTGTGTTTCTCCACCTGCCTGCCTTATTGCACTGAGTATGATGCACTCTCACACCATCCATGTTTCTGCCAATGGTAGGATTTGTTTTCATATGACGGAATAATATTCCAATGTTCATCTACTGGTGGACACTGAGCTTGGCTATTGAGAATAGTGCTGTGGTAATCATAGGGATGCACGTGTCGCTTTTAAACTGGCGGCGGCGGCATTCTCTCATTCATTCATTCATTCATTCATCTATTTATTCTTTTATTTATTTGTCATCAATCTACAATTATGTGGATAACATCATGTTGAGTACACTCCCCCCATCACCAACGTAGCAAAGGTTAAGGGACTAGGGTGGCTGGTTGTGAAGGACGGGAGCAGGCTGCTAAGGGGGCATTACGATGAGCTCACATAATGTGGGGGGGAATTCTATGGGGAAGGCAGTATAGTTCAGAGAATTCAAGCAGTGATTCTGTAGCATGTTACTCTGCTGGTGAACAGTGAGTGTAATGGGGTCTGCGGGGGCGACTGGATGATCTGGGCAGTCCAGTATCCTTAATGTTCCTTATATAATTGTAGATTGGTTATTGAGAATCGTGCTGCCATACATTTAGGGGTGCAGATGTCTTTCTTGAACTGGGCTGCTGCATTCTTTATGTATGTATGTTTGAATGTATGTATGTATGTATGTATTCATCCTTCCATGCATCCATTCATTCATGCATTCTTTTATCTGTCTACCTATCTCTCTGTGTATCTTTGTGTCATTAATACACAATTAGATGAGTAACATGATGTCTACTAGACTCCTCCCATCACGCACGTGCCCGAGATACCCCATTGCAGTCACAGTCCATGAGCATAGTAAGATACTGTAGAAGCCCTACTTGTCTTTTCTGTGTTTTGCAGCCCTGCCTGTGACCCCCGCTCCCACATTATATATTCTTATTCTAATGTGTCCTTACTTCCCCCCTCCCTAATCCCTCCCTGCCCACCCATTCACCTCAGTCTCTTTCCCTCTGTTAACTTTTAGTCCATTCATGGGTTTTCTGAGACTGCTGCTGTTTTGTTCTTCAGTTTTTTGTTTGTTCTGAGACTGTAATGATGAGTGATATCATTATACATACATATATATATATATATATATATATATATATATATATATATGTAGGTAAGTAACTCTAATGTTTGGTAAGATGATGCAGCTCTCCACGGCTGGGCAGTGCCCCTCCCCGTGGGTGAAGTTTGTGAGCGCCTCACTGTTGCCTGGAGATTCCACGATGTCACAGTGGTTCCTCTGTCCTAGAGACATAATGTGTATGCTGAGAGGAGCAGGTGTGATTCCGGTGAGGTGGACACTGACCAACTTGACAGCATCAGGGTAAATGGAATCCAGAGCCAAGGTACTGTGTGTTCCTTTTAATTTTGTTGACACTACTTCACAGTTACATGAACAACATTATGGTTCCTAGACTACCCCCACTGTCAAGTCCCCACCACGTAGCCCGTAAGAGTGGCTGTCCAACAGCCCAGGAATATGCCGTAGAAGTGCTGCTGATCATCGCTATGTTATACGGACTTCCCTAAGCACGCCGCCGGGCCGCAGCCTGTGTGCCACTCGTACTGCCCCATTTTCCCTCTCTCCCCTCCCTCCTAACCCGTCCTCCTCAGTCCCATTCCCTTTGGTAACCGTGAGTCCATTCTTGGGTTCGCTGCGGGTGCTACTGTCCTGTTCTATCACTCCCTTTCTTCTTTCCGGTAGTCCCCAGGTGAGCGAAATCAGTTGACACTTGTCTTTCTCTGCGTGGCTTATTTCGCTGAGCATGATACCCGCTACCTCCCTCCATGTTGTTGCACATGGTAGGATTGGTTTCTTCATATGGCAGAATAATATTCCACTGTTCATCCTCTGATAGACACTTACCTTTGCAGTTATGGATAGTGCTTGATAATCATACGGGTTCAGAGGTCTTTTTTAAACTGGGCTGCTGTATTCTAGTGGTTATTTTTGTATGTATGGATGTGTGAATGTATTTAGTTAGTCAATTACTCACTTAGATATCTGTTATTTATTTATTTATTTATCATTAGTCTACATCGACGTGAGTCACATGTGGTTGACTAAACTGCCCCCCACAACGAAATGCCCCCAGATACCTCATTGCAGTCACGGTCCATGAGCATATTAAGATGCTGTAGAATCCCTTGTTGTCTTCTCTGCATTGTACGTCCCTCCCCATGCCCCCCTTCCACTTTATGCATGCCAAAGGTAATGTGCACATTGTCCCCCGCTCCCCCTGACTTACTGCTCCGTTCCCACCTGTGCACCTCCATCCCTTTCCCTTTGGTAACTGTTAGTGCACTCTTCTGGTGCCGTTTTTCTTCTTCGGAGGTCTCTTGGTTCTCCTGCACAGGCGAGTGAAATCATTTGATATTTGTGTTTCTCCACCTGCCTGCCTTATTGCACTGAGTATGATGCACTCTCACACCATCCATGTTTCTGCCAATGGTAGGATTTGTTTTCATATGACGGAATAATATTCCAATGTTCATCTACTGGTGGACACTGAGCTTGGCTATTGAGAATAGTGCTGTGGTAATCATAGGGATGCACGTGTCGCTTTTAAACTGGCGGCGGCGGCATTCTCTCATTCATTCATTCATTCATTCATCTATTTATTCTTTTATTTATTTGTCATCAATCTACAATTATGTGGATAACATCATGTTGAGTACACTCCCCCCATCACCAACGTAGCAAAGGTTAAGGGACTAGGGAGGCTGGTTGTGAAGGACGGGAGCAGGCTGCTAAGGGGGCATTACGATGAGCTCACATAATGTGGGGGGGAATTCTATGGGGAAGGCAGTATAGTTCAGAGAATTCAAGCAGTGATTCTGTAGCATGTTACTCTGCTGGTGAACAGTGAGTGTAATGGGGTCTGCGGGGGCGACTGGATGATCTGGGCAGTCCAGTATCCTTAATGTTCCTTATATAATTGTAGATTGGTTATTGAGAATCGTGCTGCCATACATTTAGGGGTGCAGATGTCTTTCTTGAACTGGGCTGCTGCATTCTTTATGTATGTATGTTTGAATGTATGTATGTATGTATGTATTCATCCTTCCATGCATCCATTCATTCATGCATTCTTTTATCTGTCTACCTATCTCTCTGTGTATCTTTGTGTCATTAATACACAATTAGATGAGTAACATGATGTCTACTAGACTCCTCCCATCACGCACGTGCCCCGAGATACCCCATTGCAGTCACAGTCCATGAGCATAGTAAGATACTGTAGAAGCCCTACTTGTCTTTTCTGGGTTTTGCAGCCCTGCCTGTGACCCCCGCTCCCACATTATATATTCTTATTCTAATGTGTCCTTACTTCCCCCCTCCCTAATCCCTCCATGCCCACCCATTCACCTCAGTCTCTTTCCCTCTGTTAACTTTTAGTCCATTCATGGGTTTTCTGAGACTGCTGCTGTTTTGTTCTTCAGTTTTTTGTTTGTTCTGAGACTGTAATGATGAGTGATATCATTATACATATATATATATATATATATAATATATATATATATATATATGTAGGTAAGTAACTCTAATGTTTGGTAAGATGATGCAGCTCTCCACGGCTGGGCAGTGCCCCTCCCCGTGGGTGAAGTTTGTGAGCGCATCACTGTTGCCTGGAGATTCCACGATGTCACAGTGGTTCCTCTGTCCTAGAGACATAATGTGTATGCTGAGAGGAGCAGGTGTGATTCCGGTGAGGTGGACACTGACCAACTTGACAGCATCAGGGTAAATGGAATCCAGAGCCAAGGTACTGTGTGTTCCTTTTAATTTTGGTGACACTACTTCACAGTTACATGAACAACATTATGGTTCCTAGACTACCCCCACTGTCAAGTCCCCACCACGTAGCCCGTAAGAGTGGCTGTCCAACAGCCCAGGAATATGCCGTAGAAGTGCTGCTGATCATCGCTATGTTATACGGACTTACCTAAGCACGCCGCCGGGCCGCTGCCTGTGTGCCACTCGTACTGCCCCATTTTCCCTCTCTCCCCTCCCTCCTAACCCGTCCTCCTCAGTCCCATTCCCTTTGGTAACCGTGAGTCCATTCTTGGGTTCGCTGCGGGTGCTACTGTCCTGTTCTATCACTCCCTTTCTTATTTCCGGTAGTCCCCAGGTGAGCGAAATCAGTTGACACTTGTCTTTCTCTGCGTGGCTTATTTCGCTGAGCATGATACCCGCTACCTCCCTCCATGTTGTTGCACATGGTAGGATTGGTTTCTTCATATGGCAGAATAATATTCCACTGTTCATCCTCTGATAGACACTTAACCTTTGCAGTTATGGATAGTGCTTGATAATCATACGGGTTCAGAGGTCTTTTTTAAACTGGGCTGCTGTATTCTAGTGGTTATTTTTGTATGTATGGATGTGTGAATGTATTTAGTCAGTCAATTACTCACTTAGATATCTGTTATTTATTTATTTATTTATCATTAGTCTACATCGACGTGAGTCACATGTGGTTGACTAAACTGCCCCCCACAACGAAATGCCCCCAGATACCTCATTGCAGTCACGGTCCATGAGCATAGTAAGATGCTGTAGAATCCCACGTTGTCTTCTCTGCATTGTACGTCCCTCCCCATGCCCCCCTTCCACTTTATGCATGCCAAAGGTAATGTGCACATTGTCCCCCGCTCCCCCTGACTTACTGCTCCGTTCCCACCTGTGCACCTCCATCCCTTTCCCTTTGGTAACTGTTAGTGCACTCTTCTGGTGCCGTTTTTCTTCTTCGGAGGTCTCTTGGTTCTCCTGCACAGGCGAGTGAAATCATTTGATATTTGTGTTTCTCCACCTGCCTGCCTTATTGCACTGAGTATGATGCACTCTCACACCATCCATGTTTCTGCCAATGGTAGGATTTGTTTTCATATGACGGAATAATATTCCAATGTTCATCTACTGGTGGACACTGAGCTTGGCTATTGAGAATAGTGCTGTGGTAATCATAGGGATGCACGTGTCGCTTTTAAACTGGCGGCGGCGGCATTCTCTCATTCATTCATTCATTCATTCATCTATTTATTCTTTTATTTATTTGTCATCAATCTACAATTATGTGGATAACATCATGTTGAGTACACTCCCCCCATCACCAACGTAGCAAAGGTTAAGGGACTAGGGAGGCTGGTTGTGAAGGACGGGAGCAGG
This sequence comes from Manis pentadactyla, assembly GCF_030020395.1. NCBI lineage: Eukaryota > Metazoa > Chordata > Mammalia > Pholidota > Manidae > Manis > Manis pentadactyla. Next base: position 92,846,908 of record NC_080024.1, on the reverse strand, counting down.
CTGCTAAGGGGGCATTACGATGAGCTCACATAATGTGGGGGGGAATTCTATGGGGAAGGCAGTATAGTTCAGAGAATTCAAGCAGTGATTCTGTAGCATGTTACTCTGCTGGTGAACAGTGAGTGTAATGGGGTCTGCGGGGGCGACTGGATGATCTGGGCAGTCCAGTATCCTTAATGTTCCTTATATAATTGTAGATTGGTTATTGAGAATCGTGCTGCCATACATTTAGGGGTGCAGATGTCTTTCTTGAACTGGGCTGCTGCATTCTTTATGTATGTATGTTTGAATGTATGTATGTATGTATGTATTCATCCTTCCATGCATCCATTCATTCATGCATTCTTTTATCTGTCTACCTATCTCTCTGTGTATCTTTGTGTCATTAATACACAATTAGATGAGTAACATGATGTCTACTAGACTCCTCCCATCACGCACGTGCCCCGAGATACCCCATTGCAGTCACAGTCCATGAGCATAGTAAGATACTGTAGAAGCCCTACTTGTCTTTTCTGGGTTTTGCAGCCCTGCCTGTGACCCCCGCTCCCACATTATATATTCTTATTCTAATGTGTCCTTACTTCCCCCCTCCCTAATCCCTCCATGCCCACCCATTCACCTCAGTCTCTTTCCCTCTGTTAACTTTTAGTCCATTCATGGGTTTTCTGAGACTGCTGCTGTTTTGTTCTTCAGTTTTTTGTTTGTTCTGAGACTGTAATGATGAGTGATATCATTATACATATATATATATATATATAATATATATATATATATATATATATATATATGTAGGTAAGTAACTCTAATGTTTGGTAAGATGATGCAGCTCTCCACGGCTGGGCAGTGCCCCTCCCCGTGGGTGAAGTTTGTGAGCCCATCACTGTTGCCTGGAGATTCCACGATGTCACAGTGGTTCCTCTCTCCTAGAGACATAATGTGTATGCTGAGAGGAGCAGGTGTGATTCCGGTGAGGTGGACACTGACCAACTTGACAGCATCAGGGTAAATGGAATCCAGAGCCAAGGTACTGTGTGTTCCTTTTAATTTTGGTGACACTACTTCACAGTTACATGAACAACATTATGGTTCCTAGACTACCCCCACTGTCAAGTCCCCACCACGTAGCCCGTAAGAGTGGCTGTCCAACAGCCCAGGAATATGCCGTAGAAGTGCTGCTGATCATCGCTATGTTATACGGACTTACCTAAGCACGCCGCCGGGCCGCTGCCTGTGTGCCACTCGTACTGCCCCATTTTCCCTCTCTCCCCTCCCTCCTAACCCGTCCTCCTCAGTCCCATTCCCTTTGGTAACCGTGAGTCCATTCTTGGGTTCGCTGCGGGTGCTACTGTCCTGTTCTATCACTCCCTTTCTTCTTTCCGGTAGTCCCCAGGTGAGCGAAATCAGTTGACACTTGTCTTTCTCTGCGTGGCTTATTTCGCTGAGCATGATACCCGCTACCTCCCTCCATGTTGTTGCACATGGTAGGATTGGTTTCTTCATATGGCAGAATAATATTCCACTGTTCATCCTCTGATAGACACTTACCTTTGCAGTTATGGATAGTGCTTGATAATCATACGGGTTCAGAGGTCTTTTTTAAACTGGGCTGCTGTATTCTAGTGGTTATTTTTGTATGTATGGATGTGTGAATGTATTTAGTCAGTCAATTACTCACTTAGATATCTGTTATTTATTTATTTATTTATCATTAGTCTACATCGACGTGAGTCACATGTGGTTGACTAAACTGCCCCCCACAACGAAATGCCCCCAGATACCTCATTGCAGTCACGGTCCATGAGCATAGTAAGATGCTGTAGAATCCCTTGTTGTCTTCTCTGCATTGTACGTCCCTCCCCATGCCCCCCTTCCACTTTATGCATGCCAAAGGTAATGTGCACATTGTCCCCCGCTCCCCCTGACTTACTGCTCCGTTCCCACCTGTGCACCTCCATCCCTTTCCCTTTGGTAACTGTTAGTGCACTCTTCTGGTGCCGTTTTTCTTCTTCGGAGGTCTCTTGGTTCTCCTGCACAGGCGAGTGAAATCATTTGATATTTGTGTTTCTCCACCTGCTTGCCTTATTGCACTGAGTATGATGCACTCTCACACCATCCATGTTTCTGCCAATGGTAGGATTTGTTTTCATATGACGGAATAATATTCCAATGTTCATCTACTGGTGGACACTGAGCTTGGCTATTGAGAATAGTGCTGTGGTAATCATAGGGATGCACGTGTCGCTTTTAAACTGGCGGCGGCGGCATTCTCTCATTCATTCATTCATTCATTCATCTATTTATTCTTTTATTTATTTGTCATCAATCTACAATTATGTGGATAACATCATGTTGTGTACACTCCCCCCATCACCAACGTAGCAAAGGTTAAGGGACTAGGGAGGCTGGTTGTGAAGGACGGGAGCAGGCTGCTAAGGGGGCATTACGATGAGCTCACATAATGTGGGGGGGAATTCTATGGGGAAGGCAGTATAGTTCAGAGAATTCAAGCAGTGATTCTGTAGCATGTTACTCTGCTGGTGAACAGTGAGTGTAATGGGGTCTGCGGGGGCGACTGGATGATCTGGGCAGTCCAGTATCCTTAATGTTCCTTATATAATTGTAGATTGGTTATTGAGAATCGTGCTGCCATACATTTAGGGGTGCAGATGTCTTTCTTGAACTGGGCTGCTGCATTCTTTATGTATGTATGTTTGAATGTATGTATGTATGTATGTATTCATCCTTCCATGCATCCATTCATTCATGCATTCTTTTATCTGTCTACCTATCTCTCTGTGTATCTTTGTGTCATTAATACACAATTAGATGAGTAACATGATGTCTACTAGACTCCTCCCATCACGCACGTGCCCCGAGATACCCCATTGCAGTCACAGTCCATGAGCATAGTAAGATACTGTAGAAGCCCTACTTGTCTTTTCTGTGTTTTGCAGCCCTGCCTGTGACCCCCGCTCCCACATTATATATTCTTATTCTAATGTGTCCTTACTTCCCCCCTCCCTAATCCCTCCATGCCCACCCATTCACCTCAGTCTCTTTCCCTCTGTTAACTTTTAGTCCATTCATGGGTTTTCTGAGACTGCTGCTGTTTTGTTCTTCAGTTTTTTGTTTGTTCTGAGACTGTAATGATGAGTGATATCATTATACATATATATATATATATATAATATATATATATATATATATATATGTAGGTAAGTAACTCTAATGTTTGGTAAGATGATGCAGCTCTCCACGGCTGGGCAGTGCCCCTCCCCGTGGGTGAAGTTTGTGAGCCCATCACTGTTGCCTGGAGATTCCACGATGTCACAGTGGTTCCTCTGTCCTAGAGACATAATGTGTATGCTGAGAGGAGCAGGTGTGATTCCGGTGAGGTGGACACTGACCAACTTGACAGCATCAGGGTAAATGGAATCCAGAGCCAAGGTACTGTGTGTTCCTTTTAATTTTGGTGACACTACTTCACAGTTACATGAACAACATTATGGTTCCTAGACTACCCCCACTGTCAAGTCCCCACCACGTAGCCCGTAAGAGTGGCTGTCCAACAGCCCAGGAATATGCCGTAGAAGTGCTGCTGATCATCGCTATGTTATACGGACTTACCTAAGCACGCCGCCGGGCCGCTGCCTGTGTGCCACTCGTACTGCCCCATTTTCCCTCTCTCCCCTCCCTCCTAACCCGTCCTCCTCAGTCCCATTCCCTTTGGTAACCGTGAGTCCATTCTTGGGTTCGCTGCGGGTGCTACTGTCCTGTTCTATCACTCCCTTTCTTCTTTCCGGTAGTCCCCAGGTGAGCGAAATCAGTTGACACTTGTCTTTCTCTGCGTGGCTTATTTCGCTGAGCATGATACCCGCTACCTCCCTCCATGTTGTTGCACATGGTAGGATTGGTTTCTTCATATGGCAGAATAATATTCCACTGTTCATCCTCTGATAGACACTTACCTTTGCAGTTATGGATAGTGCTTGATAATCATACGGGTTCAGAGGTCTTTTTTAAACTGGGCTGCTGTATTCTAGTGGTTATTTTTGTATGTATGGATGTGTGAATGTATTTAGTCAGTCAATTACTCACTTAGATATCTGTTATTTATTTATTTATTTATCATTAGTCTACATCGACGTGAGTCACATGTGGTTGACTAAACTGCCCCCCACAACGAAATGCCCCCAGATACCTCATTGCAGTCACGGTCCATGAGCATAGTAAGATGCTGTAGAATCCCTTGTTGTCTTCTCTGCATTGTACGTCCCTCCCCATGCCCCCCTTCCACTTTATGCATGCCAAAGGTAATGTGCACATTGTCCCCCGCTCCCCCTGACTTACTGCTCCGTTCCCACCTGTGCACCTCCATCCCTTTCCCTTTGGTAACTGTTAGTGCACTCTTCTGGTGCCGTTTTTCTTCTTCGGAGGTCTCTTGGTTCTCCTGCACAGGCGAGTGAAATCATTTGATATTTGTGTTTCTCCACCTGCTTGCCTTATTGCACTGAGTATGATGCACTCTCACACCATCCATGTTTCTGCCAATGGTAGGATTTGTTTTCATATGACGGAATAATATTCCAATGTTCATCTACTGGTGGACACTGAGCTTGGCTATTGAGAATAGTGCTGTGGTAATCATAGGGATGCACGTGTCGCTTTTAAACTGGCGGCGGCGGCATTCTCTCATTCATTCATTCATTCATTCATCTATTTATTCTTTTATTTATTTGTCATCAATCTACAATTATGTGGATAACATCATGTTGAGTACACTCCCCCCATCACCAACGTAGCAAAGGTTAAGGGACTAGGGAGGCTGGTTGTGAAGGACGGGAGCAGGCTGCTAAGGGGGCATTACGATGAGCTCACATAATGTGGGGGGGAATTCTATGGGGAAGGCAGTATAGTTCAGAGAATTCAAGCAGTGATTCTGTAGCATGTTACTCTGCTGGTGAACAGTGAGTGTAATGGGGTCTGCGGGGGCGACTGGATGATCTGGGCAGTCCAGTATCCTTAATGTTCCTTATATAATTGTAGATTGGTTATTGAGAATCGTGCTGCCATACATTTAGGGGTGCAGATGTCTTTCTTGAACTGGGCTGCTGCATTCTTTATGTATGTATGTTTGAATGTATGTATGTATGTATGTATTCATCCTTCCATGCATCCATTCATTCATGCATTCTTTTATCTGTCTACCTATCTCTCTGTGTATCTTTGTGTCATTAATACACAATTAGATGAGTAACATGATGTCTACTAGACTCCTCCCATCACGCACGTGCCCCGAGATACCCCATTGCAGTCACAGTCCATGAGCATAGTAAGATACTGTAGAAGCCCTACTTGTCTTTTCTGGGTTTTGCAGCCCTGCCTGTGACCCCCGCTCCCACATTATATATTCTTATTCTAATGTGTCCTTACTTCCCCCCTCCCTAATCCCTCCATGCCCACCCATTCACCTCAGTCTCTTTCCCTCTGTTAACTTTTAGTCCATTCATGGGTTTTCTGAGACTGCTGCTGTTTTGTTCTTCAGTTTTTTGTTTGTTCTGAGACTGTAATGATGAGTGATATCATTATACATATATATATATATATATAATATATATATATATATATATATGTAGGTAAGTAACTCTAATGTTTGGTAAGATGATGCAGCTCTCCACGGCTGGGCAGTGCCCCTCCCCGTGGGTGAAGTTTGTGAGCCCATCACTGTTGCCTGGAGATTCCACGATGTCACAGTGGTTCCTCTGTCCTAGAGACATAATGTGTATGCTGAGAGGAGCAGGTGTGATTCCGGTGAGGTGGACACTGACCAACTTGACAGCATCAGGGTAAATGGAATCCAGAGCCAAGGTACTGTGTGTTCCTTTTAATTTTGGTGACACTACTTCACAGTTACATGAACAACATTGTGGTTCCTAGACTACCCCCACTGTCAAGTCCCCACCACGTAGCCCGTAAGAGTGGCTGTCCAACAGCCCAGGAATATGCCGTAGAAGTGCTGCTGATCATCGCTATGTTATACGGACTTACCTAAGCACGCCGCCGGGCCGCTGCCTGTGTGCCACTCGTACTGCCCCATTTTCCCTCTCTCCCCTCCCTCCTAACCCGTCCTCCTCAGTCCCATTCCCTTTGGTAACCGTGAGTCCATTCTTGGGTTCGCTGCGGGTGCTACTGTCCTGTTCTATCACTCCCTTTCTTCTTTCCGGTAGTCCCCAGGTGAGCGAAATCAGTTGACACTTGTCTTTCTCTGCGTGGCTTATTTCGCTGAGCATGATACCCGCTACCTCCCTCCATGTTGTTGCACATGGTAGGATTGGTTTCTTCATATGGCAGAATAATATTCCACTGTTCATCCTCTGATAGACACTTACCTTTGCAGTTATGGATAGTGCTTGATAATCATACGGGTTCAGAGGTCTTTTTTAAACTGGGCTGCTGTATTCTAGTGGTTATTTTTGTATGTATGGATGTGTGAATGTATTTAGTCAGTCAATTACTCACTTAGATATCTGTTATTTATTTATTTATTTATCATTAGTCTACATCGACGTGAGTCACATGTGGTTGACTAAACTGCCCCCCACAACGAAATGCCCCCAGATACCTCATTGCAGTCACGGTCCATGAGCATAGTAAGATGCTGTAGAATCCCTTGTTGTCTTCTCTGCATTGTACGTCCCTCCCCATGCCCCCCTTCCACTTTATGCATGCCAAAGGTAATGTGCACATTGTCCCCCGCTCCCCCTGACTTACTGCTCCGTTCCCACCTGTGCACCTCCATCCCTTTCCCTTTGGTAACTGTTAGTGCACTCTTCTGGTGCCGTTTTTCTTCTTCGGAGGTCTCTTGGTTCTCCTGCACAGGCGAGTGAAATCATTTGATATTTGTGTTTCTCCACCTGCTTGCCTTATTGCACTGAGTATGATGCACTCTCACACCATCCATGTTTCTGCCAATGGTAGGATTTGTTTTCATATGACGGAATAATATTCCAATGTTCATCTACTGGTGGACACTGAGCTTGGCTATTGAGAATAGTGCTGTGGTAATCATAGGGATGCACGTGTCGCTTTTAAACTGGCGGCGGCGGCATTCTCTCATTCATTCATTCATTCATTCATCTATTTATTCTTTTATTTATTTGTCATCAATCTACAATTATGTGGATAACATCATGTTGAGTACACTCCCCCCATCACCAACGTAGCAAAGGTTAAGGGACTAGGGAGGCTGGTTGTGAAGGACGGGAGCAGGCTGCTAAGGGGGCATTACGATGAGCTCACATAATGTGGGGGGGAATTCTATGGGGAAGGCAGTATAGTTCAGAGAATTCAAGCAGTGATTCTGTAGCATGTTACTCTGCTGGTGAACAGTGAGTGTAATGGGGTCTGCGGGGGCGACTGGATGATCTGGGCAGTCCAGTATCCTTAATGTTCCTTATATAATTGTAGATTGGTTATTGAGAATCGTGCTGCCATACATTTAGGGGTGCAGATGTCTTTCTTGAACTGGGCTGCTGCATTCTTTATGTATGTATGTTTGAATGTATGTATGTATGTATGTATTCATCCTTCCATGCATCCATTCATTCATGCATTCTTTTATCTGTCTACCTATCTCTCTGTGTATCTTTGTGTCATTAATACACAATTAGATGAGTAACATGATGTCTACTAGACTCCTCCCATCACGCACGTGCCCCGAGATACCCCATTGCAGTCACAGTCCATGAGCATAGTAAGATACTGTAGAAGCCCTACTTGTCTTTTCTGGGTTTTGCAGCCCTGCCTGTGACCCCCGCTCCCACATTATATATTCTTATTCTAATGTGTCCTTACTTCCCCCCTCCCTAATCCCTCCATGCCCACCCATTCACCTCAGTCTCTTTCCCTCTGTTAACTTTTAGTCCATTCATGGGTTTTCTGAGACTGCTGCTGTTTTGTTCTTCAGTTTTTTGTTTGTTCTGAGACTGTAATGATGAGTGATATCATTATACATACATACATATATATATATATATATATATATGTAGGTAAGTAACTCTAATGTTTGGTAAGATGATGCAGCTCTCCACGGCTGGGCAGTGCCCCTCCCCGTGGGTGAAGTTTGTGAGCGCATCACTGTTGCCTGGAGATTCCACGATGTCACAGTGGTTCCTCTGTCCTAGAGACATAATGTGTATGCTGAGAGGAGCAGGTGTGATTCCGGTGAGGTGGACACTGACCAACTTGACAGCATCAGGGTAAATGGAATCCAGAGCCAAGGTACTGTGTGTTCCTTTTAATTTTGGTGACACTACTTCACAGTTACATGAACAACATTATGGTTCCTAGACTACCCCCACTGTCAAGTCCCCACCACGTAGCCCGTAAGAGTGGCTGTCCAACAGCCCAGGAATATGCCGTAGAAGTGCTGCTGATCATCGCTATGTTATACGGACTTCCCTAAGCACGCCGCCGGGCCGCAGCCTGTGTGCCACTCGTACTGCCCCATTTTCCCTCTCTCCCCTCCCTCCTAACCCGTCCTCCTCAGTCCCATTCCCTTTGGTAACCGTGAGTCCATTCTTGGGTTCGCTGCGGGTGCTACTGTCCTGTTCTATCACTCCCTTTCTTCTTTCCGGTAGTCCCCAGGTGAGCGAAATCAGTTGACACTTGTCTTTCTCTGCGTGGCTTATTTCGCTGAGCATGATACCCGCTACCTCCCTCCATGTTGTTGCACATGGTAGGATTGGTTTCTTCATATGGCAGAATAATATTCCACTGTTCATCCTCTGATAGACACTTACCTTTGCAGTTATGGATAGTGCTTGATAATCATACGGGTTCAGAGGTCTTTTTTAAACTGGGCTGCTGTATTCTAGTGGTTATTTTTGTATGTATGGATGTGTGAATGTATTTAGTCAGTCAATTACTCACTTAGATATCTGTTATTTATTTATTTATTTATCATTAGTCTACATCGACGTGAGTCACATGTGGTTGACTAAACTGCCCCCCACAACGAAATGCCCCCAGATACCTCATTGCAGTCACGGTCCATGAGCATAGTAAGATGCTGTAGAATCCCTTGTTGTCTTCTCTGCATTGTACGTCCCTCCCCATGCCCCCCTTCCACTTTATGCATGCCAAAGGTAATGTGCACATTGTCCCCCGCTCCCCCTGACTTACTGCTCCGTTCCCACCTGTGCACCTCCATCCCTTTCCCTTTGGTAACTGTTAGTGCACTCTTCTGGTGCCGTTTTTCTTCTTCGGAGGTCTCTTGGTTCTCCTGCACAGGCGAGTGAAATCATTTGATATTTGTGTTTCTCCACCTGCTTGCCTTATTGCACTGAGTATGATGCACTCTCACACCATGCATGTTTCTGCCAATGGTAGGATTTGTTTTCATATGACGGAATAATATTCCAATGTTCATCTACTGGTGGACACTGAGCTTGGCTATTGAGAATAGTGCTGTGGTAATCATAGGGATGCACGTGTCGCTTTTAAACTGGCGGCGGCGGCATTCTCTCATTCATTCATTCATTCATTCATCTATTTATTCTTTTATTTATTTGTCATCAATCTACAATTATGTGGATAACATCATGTTGAGTACACTCCCCCCATCACCAACGTAGCAAAGGTTAAGGGACTAGGGAGGCTGGTTGTGAAGGACGGGAGCAGGCTGCTAAGGGGGCATTACGATGAGCTCACATAATGTGGGGGGGAATTCTATGGGGAAGGCAGTATAGTTCAGAGAATTCAAGCAGTGATTCTGTAGCATGTTACTCTGCTGGTGAACAGTGAGTGTAATGGGGTCTGCGGGGGCGACTGGATGATCTGGGCAGTCCAGTATCCTTAATGTTCCTTATATAATTGTAGATTGGTTATTGAGAATCGTGCTGCCATATATTTAGGGGTGCAGATGTCTTTCTTGAACTGGGCTGCTGCATTCTTTATGTATGTATGTTTGAATGTATGTATGTATGTATGTATTCATCCTTCCATGCATCCATTCATTCATGCATTCTTTTATCTGTCTACCTATCTCTCTGTGTATCTTTGTGTCATTAATACACAATTAGATGAGTAACATGATGTCTACTAGACTCCTCCCATCACGCACGTGCCCCGAGATACCCCATTGCAGTCACAGTCCATGAGCATAGTAAGATACTGTAGAAGCCCTACTTGTCTTTTCTGGGTTTTGCAGCCCTGCCTGTGACCCCCGCTCCCACATTATATATTCTTATTCTAATGTGTCCTTACTTCCCCCCTCCCTAATCCCTCCATGCCCACCCATTCACCTCAGTCTCTTTCCCTCTGTTAACTTTTAGTCCATTCATGGGTTTTCTGAGACTGCTGCTGTTTTGTTCTTCAGTTTTTTGTTTGTTCTGAGACTGTAATGATGAGTGATATCATTATACATACATACATATATATATATATATATATATATATATGTAGGTAAGTAACTCTAATGTTTGGTAAGATGATGCAGCTCTCCACGGCTGGGCAGTGCCCCTCCCCGTGGGTGAAGTTTGTGAGCGCCTCACTGTTGCCTGGAGATTCCACGATGTCACAGTGGTGCCTCTGTCCTAGAGACATAATGTGTATGCTGAGAGGAGCAGGTGTGATTCCGGTGAGGTGGACACTGACCAACTTGACAGCATCAGGGTAAATGGAATCCAGAGCCAAGGTACTGTGTGTTCCTTTTAATTTTGTTGACACTACTTCACAGTTACATGAACAACATTATGGTTCCTAGACTACCCCCACTGTCAAGTCCCCACCACGTAGCCCGTAAGAGTGGCTGTCCAACAGCCCAGGAATATGCCGTAGAAGTGCTGCTGATCATCGCTATGTTATACGGACTTCCCTAAGCACGCCGCCGGGCCGCAGCCTGTGTGCCACTCGTACTGCCCCATTTTCCCTCTCTCCCCTCCCTCCTAACCCGTCCTCCTCAGTCCCATTCCCTTTGGTAACCGTGAGTCCATTCTTGGGATCGCTGCGGGTGCTACTGTCCTGTTCTATCACTCCCTTTCTTCTTTCCGGTAGTCCCCAGGTGAGCGAAATCAGTTGACACTTGTCTTTCTCTGCGTGGCTTATTTCGCTGAGCATGATACCCGCTACCTCCCTCCATGTTGTTGCACATGGTAGGATTGGTTTCTTCATATGGCAGAATAATATTCCACTGTTCATCCTCTGATAGACACTTACCTTTGCAGTTATGGATAGTGCTTGATAATCATACGGGTTCAGAGGTCTTTTTTAAACTGGGCTGCTGTATTCTAGTGGTTATTTTTGTATGTATGGATGTGTGAATGTATTTAGTCAGTCAATTACTCACTTAGATATCTGTTATTTATTTATTTATTTATCATTAGTCTACATCGACGTGAGTCACATGTGGTTGACTAAACTGCCCCCCACAACGAAATGCCCCCAGATACCTCATTGCAGTCACGGTCCATGAGCATAGTAAGATGCTGTAGAATCCCTTGTTGTCTTCTCTGCATTGTACGTCCCTCCCCATGCCCCCCTTCCACTTTATGCATGCCAAAGGTAATGTGCACATTGTCCCCCGCTCCCCCTGACTTACTGCTCCGTTCCCACCTGTGCACCTCCATCCCTTTCCCTTTGGTAACTGTTAGTGCACTCTTCTGGTGCCGTTTTTCTTCTTCGGAGGTCTCTTGGTTCTCCTGCACAGGCGAGTGAAATCATTTGATATTTGTGTTTCTCCACCTGCTTGCCTTATTGCACTGAGTATGATGCACTCTCACACCATGCATGTTTCTGCCAATGGTAGGATTTGTTTTCATATGACGGAATAATATTCCAATGTTCATCTACTGGTGGACACTGAGCTTGGCTATTGAGAATAGTGCTGTGGTAATCATAGGGATGCACGTGTCGCTTTTAAACTGGCGGCGGCGGCATTCTCTCATTCATTCATTCATTCATTCATCTATTTATTCTTTTATTTATTTGTCATCAATCTACAATTATGTGGATAACATCATGTTGAGTACACTCCCCCCATCACCAACGTAGCAAAGGTTAAGGGACTAGGGAGGCTGGTTGTGAAGGACGGGAGCAGGCTGCTAAGGGGGCATTACGATGAGCTCACATAATGTGGGGGGGAATTCTATGGGGAAGGCAGTATAGTTCAGAGAATTCAAGCAGTGATTCTGTAGCATGTTACTCTGCTGGTGAACAGTGAGTGTAATGGGGTCTGCGGGGGCGACTGGATGATCTGGGCAGTCCAGTATCCTTAATGTTCCTTATATAATTGTAGATTGGTTATTGAGAATCGTGCTGCCATATATTTAGGGGTGCAGATGTCTTTCTTGAACTGGGCTGCTGCATTCTTTATGTATGTATGTTTGAATGTATGTATGTATGTATGTATTCATCCTTCCATGCATCCATTCATTCATGCATTCTTTTATCTGTCTACCTATCTCTCTGTGTATCTTTGTGTCATTAATACACAATTAGATGAGTAACATGATGTCTACTAGACTCCTCCCATCACGCACGTGCCCCGAGATACCCCATTGCAGTCACAGTCCATGAGCATAGTAAGATACTGTAGAAGCCCTACTTGTCTTTTCTGGGTTTTGCAGCCCTGCCTGTGACCCCCGCTCCCACATTATATATTCTTATTCTAATGTGTCCTTACTTCCCCCCTCCCTAATCCCTCCATGCCCACCCATTCACCTCAGTCTCTTTCCCTCTGTTAACTTTTAGTCCATTCATGGGTTTTCTGAGACTGCTGCTGTTTTGTTCTTCAGTTTTTTGTTTGTTCTGAGACTGTAATGATGAGTGATATCATTATACATACATACATATATATATATATATATATATATGTAGGTAAGTAACTCTAATGTTTGGTAAGATGATGCAGCTCTCCACGGCTGGGCAGTGCCCCTCCCCGTGGGTGAAGTTTGTGAGCGCCTCACTGTTGCCTGGAGATTCCACGATGTCACAGTGGTGCCTCTGTCCTAGAGACATAATGTGTATGCTGAGAGGAGCAGGTGTGATTCCGGTGAGGTGGACACTGACCAACTTGACAGCATCAGGGTAAATGGAATCCAGAGCCAAGGTACTGTGTGTTCCTTTTAATTTTGTTGACACTACTTCACAGTTACATGAACAACATTATGGTTCCTAGACTACCCCCACTGTCAAGTCCCCACCACGTAGCCCGTAAGAGTGGCTGTCCAACAGCCCAGGAATATGCCGTAGAAGTGCTGCTGATCATCGCTATGTTATACGGACTTCCCTAAGCACGCCGCCGGGCCGCAGCCTGTGTGCCACTCGTACTGCCCCATTTTCCCTCTCTCCCCTCCCTCCTAACCCGTCCTCCTCAGTCCCATTCCCTTTGGTAACCGTGAGTCCATTCTTGGGTTCGCTGCGGGTGCTACTGTCCTGTTCTATCACTCCCTTTCTTCTTTCCGGTAGTCCCCAGGTGAGCGAAATCAGTTGACACTTGTCTTTCTCTGCGTGGCTTATTTCGCTGAGCATGATACCCGCTACCTCCCTCCATGTTGTTGCACATGGTAGGATTGGTTTCTTCATATGGCAGAATAATATTCCACTGTTCATCCTCTGATAGACACTTACCTTTGCAGTTATGGATAGTGCTTGATAATCATACGGGTTCAGAGGTCTTTTTTAAACTGGGCTGCTGTATTCTAGTGGTTATTTTTGTATGTATGGATGTGTGAATGTATTTAGTTAGTCAATTACTCACTTAGATATCTGTTATTTATTTATTTATTTATCATTAGTCTACATCGACGTGAGTCACATGTGGTTGACTAAACTGCCCCCCACAACGAAATGCCCCCAGATACCTCATTGCAGTCACGGTCCATGAGCATAGTAAGATGCTGTAGAATCCCTTGTTGTCTTCTCTGCATTGTACGTCCCTCCCCATGCCCCCCTTCCACTTTATGCATGCCAAAGGTAATGTGCACATTGTCCCCCGCTCCCCCTGACTTACTGCTCCGTTCCCACCTGTGCACCTCCATCCCTTTCCCTTTGGTAACTGTTAGTGCACTCTTCTGGTGCCGTTTTTCTTCTTCGGAGGTCTCTTGGTTCTCCTGCACAGGCGAGTGAAATCATTTGATATTTGTGTTTCTCCACCTGCTTGCCTTATTGCACTGAGTATGATGCACTCTCACACCATGCATGTTTCTGCCAATGGTAGGATTTGTTTTCATATGACGGAATAATATTCCAATGTTCATCTACTGGTGGACACTGAGCTTGGCTATTGAGAATAGTGCTGTGGTAATCATAGGGATGCACGTGTCGCTTTTAAACTGGCGGCGGCATTCTCTCATTCATTCATTCATTCATTCATCTATTTATTCTTTTATTTATTTGTCATCAATCTACAATTATGTGGATAACATCACGTTGAGTACACTCCCCCCATCACCAACGTAGCAAAGGTTAAGGGACTAGGGAGGCTGGTTGTGAAGGACGGGAGCAGGCTGCTAAGGGGGCATTACGATGAGCTCACATAATGTGGGGGGGAATTCTATGGGGAAGGCAGTATAGTTCAGAGAATTCAAGCAGTGATTCTGTAGCATGTTACTCTGCTGGTGAACAGTGAGTGTAATGGGGTCTGCGGGGGCGACTGGATGATCTGGGCAGTCCAGTATCCTTAATGTTCCTTATATAATTGTAGATTGGTTATTGAGAATCGTGCTGCCATACATTTAGGGGTGCAGATGTCTTTCTTGAACTGGGCTGCTGCATTCTTTATGTATGTATGTTTGAATGTATGTATGTATGTATGTATTCATCCTTCCATGCATCCATTCATTCATGCATTCTTTTATCTGTCTACCTATCTCTCTGTGTATCTTTGTGTCATTAATACACAATTAGATGAGTAACATGATGTCTACTAGACTCCTCCCATCACGCACGTGCCCCGAGATACCCCATTGCAGTCACAGTCCATGAGCATAGTAAGATACTGTAGAAGCCCTACTTGTCTTTTCTGGGTTTTGCAGCCCTGCCTGTGACCCCCGCTCCCACATTATATATTCTTATTCTAATGTGTCCTTACTTCCCCCCTCCCTAATCCCTCCATGCCCACCCATTCACCTCAGTCTCTTTCCCTCTGTTAACTTTTAGTCCATTCATGGGTTTTCTGAGACTGCTGCTGTTTTGTTCTTCAGTTTTTTGTTTGTTCTGAGACTGTAATGATGAGTGATATCATTATACATACATACATATATATATATATATATATATATGTAGGTAAGTAACTCTAATGTTTGGTAAGATGATGCAGCTCTCCACGGCTGGGCAGTGCCCCTCCCCGTGGGTGAAGTTTGTGAGCGCATCACTGTTGCCTGGAGATTCCACGATGTCACAGTGGTTCCTCTGTCCTAGAGACATAATGTGTATGCTGAGAGGAGCAGGTGTGATTCCGGTGAGGTGGACACTGACCAACTTGACAGCATCAGGGTAAATGGAATCCAGAGCCAAGGTACTGTGTGTTCCTTTTAATTTTGTTGACACTACTTCACAGTTACATGAACAACATTATGGTTCCTAGACTACCCCCACTGTCAAGTCCCCACCACGTAGCCCGTAAGAGTGGCTGTCCAACAGCCCAGGAATATGCCGTAGAAGTGCTGCTGATCATCGCTATGTTATACGGACTTCCCTAAGCACGCCGCCGGGCCGCAGCCTGTGTGCCACTCGTACTGCCCCATTTTCCCTCTCTCCCCTCCCTCCTAACCCGTCCTCCTCAGTCCCATTCCCTTTGGTAACCGTGAGTCCATTCTTGGGTTCGCTGCGGGTGCTACTGTCCTGTTCTATCACTCCCTTTCTTCTTTCCGGTAGTCCCCAGGTGAGCGAAATCAGTTGACACTTGTCTTTCTCTGCGTGGCTTATTTCGCTGAGCATGATACCCGCTACCTCCCTCCATGTTGTTGCACATGGTAGGATTGGTTTCTTCATATGGCAGAATAATATTCCACTGTTCATCCTCTGATAGACACTTACCTTTGCAGTTATGGATAGTGCTTGATAATCATACGGGTTCAGAGGTCTTTTTTAAACTGGGCTGCTGTATTCTAGTGGTTATTTTTGTATGTATGGATGTGTGAATGTATTTAGTCAGTCAATTACTCACTTAGATATCTGTTATTTATTTATTTATTTATCATTAGTCTACATCGACGTGAGTCACATGTGGTTGACTAAACTGCCCCCCACAACGAAATGCCCCCAGATACCTCATTGCAGTCACGGTCCATGAGCATAGTAAGATGCTGTAGAATCCCTTGTTGTCTTCTCTGCATTGTACGTCCCTCCCCATGCCCCCCTTCCACTTTATGCATGCCAAAGGTAATGTGCACATTGTCCCCCGCTCCCCCTGACTTACTGCTCCGTTCCCACCTGTGCACCTCCATCCCTTTCCCTTTGGTAACTGTTAGTGCACTCTTCTGGTGCCGTTTTTCTTCTTCGGAGGTCTCTTGGTTCTCCTGCACAGGCGAGTGAAATCATTTGATATTTGTGTTTCTCCACCTGCTTGCCTTATTGCACTGAGTATGATGCACTCTCACACCATGCATGTTTCTGCCAATGGTAGGATTTGTTTTCATATGACGGAATAATATTCCAATGTTCATCTACTGGTGGACACTGAGCTTGGCTATTGAGAATAGTGCTGTGGTAATCATAGGGATGCACGTGTCGCTTTTAAACTGGCGGCGGCATTCTCTCATTCATTCATTCATTCATTCATCTATTTATTCTTTTATTTATTTGTCATCAATCTACAATTATGTGGATAACATCATGTTGAGTACACTCCCCCCATCACCAACGTAGCAAAGGTTAAGGGACTAGGGAGGCTGGTTGTGAAGGACGGGAGCAGGCTGCTAAGGGGGCATTACGATGAGCTCACATAATGTGGGGGGGAATTCTATGGGGAAGGCAGTATAGTTCAGAGAATTCAAGCAGTGATTCTGTAGCATGTTACTCTGCTGGTGAACAGTGAGTGTAATGGGGTCTGCGGGGGCGACTGGATGATCTGGGCAGTCCAGTATCCTTAATGTTCCTTATATAATTGTAGATTGGTTATTGAGAATCGTGCTGCCATATATTTAGGGGTGCAGATGTCTTTCTTGAACTGGGCTGCTGCATTCTTTATGTATGTATGTTTGAATGTATGTATGTATGTATGTATTCATCCTTCCATGCATCCATTCATTCATGCATTCTTTTATCTGTCTACCTATCTCTCTGTGTATCTTTGTGTCATTAATACACAATTAGATGAGTAACATGATGTCTACTAGACTCCTCCCATCACGCACGTGCCCCGAGATACCCCATTGCAGTCACAGTCCATGAGCATAGTAAGATACTGTAGAAGCCCTACTTGTCTTTTCTGGGTTTTGCAGCCCTGCCTGTGACCCCCGCTCCCACATTATATATTCTTATTCTAATGTGTCCTTACTTCCCCCCTCCCTAATCCCTCCATGCCCACCCATTCACCTCAGTCTCTTTCCCTCTGTTAACTTTTAGTCCATTCATGGGTTTTCTGAGACTGCTGCTGTTTTGTTCTTCAGTTTTTTGTTTGTTCTGAGACTGTAATGATGAGTGATATCATTATACATACATACATATATATATATATATATATATATGTAGGTAAGTAACTCTAATGTTTGGTAAGATGATGCAGCTCTCCACGGCTGGGCAGTGCCCCTCCCCGTGGGTGAAGTTTGTGAGCGCATCACTGTTGCCTGGAGATTCCACGATGTCACAGTGGTGCCTCTGTCCTAGAGACATAATGTGTATGCTGAGAGGAGCAGGTGTGATTCCGGTGAGGTGGACACTGACCAACTTGACAGCATCAGGGTAAATGGAATCCAGAGCCAAGGTACTGTGTGTTCCTTTTAATTTTGTTGACACTACTTCACAGTTACATGAACAACATTATGGTTCCTAGACTACCCCCACTGTCAAGTCCCCACCACGTAGCCCGTAAGAGTGGCTGTCCAACAGCCCAGGAATATGCCGTAGAAGTGCTGCTGATCATCGCTATGTTATACGGACTTCCCTAAGCACGCTGCCGGGCCGCAGCCTGTGTGCCACTCGTACTGCCCCATTTTCCCTCTCTCCCCTCCCTCCTAACCCGTCCTCCTCAGTCCCATTCCCTTTGGTAACCGTGAGTCCATTCTTGGGTTCGCTGCGGGTGCTACTGTCCTGTTCTATCACTCCCTTTCTTATTTCCGGTAGTCCCCAGGTGAGCGAAATCAGTTGACACTTGTCTTTCTCTGCGTGGCTTATTTCGCTGAGCGTGATACCCGCTACCTCCCTCCATGTTGTTGCACATGGTAGGATTGGTTTCTTCATATGGCAGAATAATATTCCACTGTTCATCCTCTGATAGACACTTACCTTTGCAGTTATGGATAGTGCTTGATAATCATACGGGTTCAGAGGTCTTTTTTAAACTGGGCTGCTGTATTCTAGTGGTTATTTTTGTATGTATGGATGTGTGAATGTATTTAGTTAGTCAATTACTCACTTAGATATCTGTTATTTATTTATTTATTTATCATTAGTCTACATCGACGTGAGTCACATGTGGTTGACTAAACTGCCCCCCACAACGAAATGCCCCCAGATACCTCATTGCAGTCACGGTCCATGAGCATAGTATGATGCTGTAGAATCCCTTGTTGTCTTCTCTGTGTTGTACGTCCCTCCCCATGCCCCCCTTCCACTTTATGCATGCCAAAGGTAATGTGCACATTGTCCCCCGCTCCCCCTGACTTACTGCTCCGTTCCCACCTGTGCACCTCCATCCCTTTCCCTTTGGTAACTGTTAGTGCACTCTTCTGGTGCCGTTTTTCTTCTTCGGAGGTCTCTTGGTTCTCCTGCACAGGCGAGTGAAATCATTTGATATTTGTGTTTCTCCACCTGCCTGCCTTATTGCACTGAGTATGATGCACTCTCACACCATCCATGTTTCTGCCAATGTTAGGATTTGTTTTCATATGATGGAATAATATTCCAATGTTCATCTACTGGTGGACACTGAGCTTTTCTATTGAGAATAGTGCTGTGGTAATCATAGGGATGCACGTGTCGCTTTTAAACTGGCGGCGGCATTCTCTCATTCATTCATTCATTCATTCATCTATTTATTCTTTTATTTATTTGTCATCAATCTACAATTATGTGGATAACATCACGTTGAGTACACTCCCCCCATCACCAACGTAGCAAAGGTTAAGGGACTAGGGAGGCTGGTTGTGAAGGACGGGAGCAGGCTGCTAAGGGGGCATTACGATGAGCTCACATAATGTGGGGGGGAATTCTATGGGGAAGGCAGTATAGTTCAGAGAATTCAAGCAGTGATTCTGTAGCATGTTACTCTGCTGGTGAACAGTGAGTGTAATGGGGTCTGCGGGGGCGACTGGATGATCTGGGCAGTCCAGTATCCTTAATGTTCCTTATATAATTGTAGATTGGTTATTGAGAATCGTGCTGCCATACATTTAGGGGTGCAGATGTCTTTCTTGAACTGGGCTGCTGCATTCTTTATGTATGTATGTTTGAATGTATGTATGTATGTATGTATTCATCCTTCCATGCATCCATTCATTCATGCATTCTTTTATCTGTCTACCTATCTCTCTGTGTATCTTTGTGTCATTAATACACAATTAGATGAGTAACATGATGTCTACTAGACTCCTCCCATCACGCACGTGCCCCGAGATACCCCATTGCAGTCACAGTCCATGAGCATAGTAAGATACTGTAGAAGCCCTACTTGTCTTTTCTGGGTTTTGCAGCCCTGCCTGTGACCCCCGCTCCCACATTATATATTCTTATTCTAATGTGTCCTTACTTCCCCCCTCCCTAATCCCTCCATGCCCACCCATTCACCTCAGTCTCTTTCCCTCTGTTAACTTTTAGTCCATTCATGGGTTTTCTGAGACTGCTGCTGTTTTGTTCTTCAGTTTTTTGTTTGTTCTGAGACTGTAATGATGAGTGATATCATTATACATACATACATATATATATATATATATATATATGTAGGTAAGTAACTCTAATGTTTGGTAAGATGATGCAGCTCTCCACGGCTGGGCAGTGCCCCTCCCCGTGGGTGAAGTTTGTGAGCGCATCACTGTTGCCTGGAGATTCCACGATGTCACAGTGGTTCCTCTGTCCTAGAGACATAATGTGTATGCTGAGAGGAGCAGGTGTGATTCCGGTGAGGTGGACACTGACCAACTTGACAGCATCAGGGTAAATGGAATCCAGAGCCAAGGTACTGTGTGTTCCTTTTAATTTTGTTGACACTACTTCACAGTTACATGAACAACATTATGGTTCCTAGACTACCCCCACTGTCAAGTCCCCACCACGTAGCCCGTAAGAGTGGCTGTCCAACAGCCCAGGAATATGCCGTAGAAGTGCTGCTGATCATCGCTATGTTATACGGACTTCCCTAAGCACGCCGCCGGGCCGCAGCCTGTGTGCCACTCGTACTGCCCCATTTTCCCTCTCTCCCCTCCCTCCTAACCCGTCCTCCTCAGTCCCATTCCCTTTGGTAACCGTGAGTCCATTCTTGGGTTCGCTGCGGGTGCTACTGTCCTGTTCTATCACTCCCTTTCTTCTTTCCGGTAGTCCCCAGGTGAGCGAAATCAGTTGACACTTGTCTTTCTCTGCGTGGCTTATTTCGCTGAGCATGATACCCGCTACCTCCCTCCATGTTGTTGCACATGGTAGGATTGGTTTCTTCATATGGCAGAATAATATTCCACTGTTCATCCTCTGATAGACACTTACCTTTGCAGTTATGGATAGTGCTTGATAATCATACGGGTTCAGAGGTCTTTTTTAAACTGGGCTGCTGTATTTTAGTGTTTATTTTTGTATGTATGGATGTGTGAATGTATTTAGTCAGTCAATTACTCACTTAGATATCTGTTATTTATTTATTTATTTATCATTAGTCTACATCGACGTGAGTCACATGTGGTTGACTAAACTGCCCCCCACAACGAAATGCCCCCAGATACCTCATTGCAGTCACGGTCCATGAGCATAGTAAGATGCTGTAGAATCCCTTGTTGTCTTCTCTGCATTGTACGTCCCTCCCCATGCCCCCCTTCCACTTTATGCATGCCAAAGGTAATGTGCACATTGTCCCCCGCTCCCCCTGACTTACTGCTCCGTTCCCACCTGTGCACCTCCATCCCTTTCCCTTTGGTAACTGTTAGTGCACTCTTCTGGTGCCGTTTTTCTTCTTCGGAGGTCTCTTGGTTCTCCTGCACAGGCGAGTGAAATCATTTGATATTTGTGTTTCTCCACCTGCTTGCCTTATTGCACTGAGTATGATGCACTCTCACACCATGCATGTTTCTGCCAATGGTAGGATTTGTTTTCATGTGACGGAATAATATTCCAATGTTCATCTACTGGTGGACACTGAGCTTGGCTATTGAGAATAGTGCTGTGGTAATCATAGGGATGCACGTGTCGCTTTTAAACTGGCGGCGGCGGCATTCTCTCATTCATTCATTCATTCATTCATCTATTTATTCTTTTATTTATTTGTCATCAATCTACAATTATGTGGATAACATCATGTTGAGTACACTCCCCCCATCACCAACGTAGCAAAGGTTAAGGGACTAGGGAGGCTGGTTGTGAAGGACGGGAGCAGGCTGCTAAGGGGGCATTACGATGAGCTCACATAATGTGGGGGGGAATTCTATGGGGAAGGCAGTATAGTTCAGAGAATTCAAGCAGTGATTCTGTAGCATGTTACTCTGCTGGTGAACAGTGAGTGTAATGGGGTCTGCGGGGGCGACTGGATGATCTGGGCAGTCCAGTATCCTTAATGTTCCTTATATAATTGTAGATTGGTTATTGAGAATCGTGCTGCCATATATTTAGGGGTGCAGATGTCTTTCTTGAACTGGGCTGCTGCATTCTTTATGTATGTATGTTTGAATGTATGTATGTATGTATGTATTCATCCTTCCATGCATCCATTCATTCATGCATTCTTTTATCTGTCTACCTATCTCTCTGTGTATCTTTGTGTCATTAATACACAATTAGATGAGTAACATGATGTCTACTAGACTCCTCCCATCACGCACGTGCCCCGAGATACCCCATTGCAGTCACAGTCCATGAGCATAGTAAGATACTGTAGAAGCCCTACTTGTCTTTTCTGGGTTTTGCAGCCCTGCCTGTGACCCCCGCTCCCACATTATATATTCTTATTCTAATGTGTCCTTACTTCCCCCCTCCCTAATCCCTCCATGCCCACCCATTCACCTCAGTCTCTTTCCCTCTGTTAACTTTTAGTCCATTCATGGGTTTTCTGAGACTGCTGCTGTTTTGTTCTTCAGTTTTTTGTTTGTTCTGAGACTGTAATGATGAGTGATATCATTATACATACATACATATATATATATATATATATATATATATATGTAGGTAAGTAACTCTAATGTTTGGTAAGATGATGCAGCTCTCCACGGCTGGGCAGTGCCCCTCCCCGTGGGTGAAGTTTGTGAGCGCATCACTGTTGCCTGGAGATTCCACGATGTCACAGTGGTGCCTCTGTCCTAGAGACATAATGTGTATGCTGAGAGGAGCAGGTGTGATTCCGGTGAGGTGGACACTGACCAACTTGACAGCATCAGGGTAAATGGAATCCAGAGCCAAGGTACTGTGTGTTCCTTTTAATTTTGTTGACACTACTTCACAGTTACATGAACAACATTATGGTTCCTAGACTACCCCCACTGTCAAGTCCCCACCACGTAGCCCGTAAGAGTGGCTGTCCAACAGCCCAGGAATATGCCGTAGAAGTGCTGCTGATCATCGCTATGTTATACGGACTTCCCTAAGCACGCTGCCGGGCCGCAGCCTGTGTGCCACTCGTACTGCCCCATTTTCCCTCTCTCCCCTCCCTCCTAACCCGTCCTCCTCAGTCCCATTCCCTTTGGTAACCGTGAGTCCATTCTTGGGTTCGCTGCGGGTGCTACTGTCCTGTTCTATCACTCCCTTTCTTATTTCCGGTAGTCCCCAGGTGAGCGAAATCAGTTGACACTTGTCTTTCTCTGCGTGGCTTATTTCGCTGAGCGTGATACCCGCTACCTCCCTCCATGTTGTTGCACATGGTAGGATTGGTTTCTTCATATGGCAGAATAATATTCCACTGTTCATCCTCTGATAGACACTTACCTTTGCAGTTATGGATAGTGCTTGATAATCATACGGGTTCAGAGGTCTTTTTTAAACTGGGCTGCTGTATTCTAGTGGTTATTTTTGTATGTATGGATGTGTGAATGTATTTAGTTAGTCAAT
The DNA here is from genome assembly GCF_030020395.1 of Manis pentadactyla. NCBI lineage: Eukaryota > Metazoa > Chordata > Mammalia > Pholidota > Manidae > Manis > Manis pentadactyla. The sequence continues at coordinate 92,823,508 of NC_080024.1, read as the reverse complement.
TACTCACTTAGATATCTGTTATTTATTTATTTATTTATCATTAGTCTACATCGACGTGAGTCACATGTGGTTGACTAAACTGCCCCCCACAACGAAATGCCCCCAGATACCTCATTGCAGTCACGGTCCATGAGCATAGTATGATGCTGTAGAATCCCTTGTTGTCTTCTCTGTGTTGTACGTCCCTCCCCATGCCCCCCTTCCACTTTATGCATGCCAAAGGTAATGTGCACATTGTCCCCCGCTCCCCCTGACTTACTGCTCCGTTCCCACCTGTGCACCTCCATCCCTTTCCCTTTGGTAACTGTTAGTGCACTCTTCTGGTGCCGTTTTTCTTCTTCGGAGGTCTCTTGGTTCTCCTGCACAGGCGAGTGAAATCATTTGATATTTGTGTTTCTCCACCTGCCTGCCTTATTGCACTGAGTATGATGCACTCTCACACCATCCATGTTTCTGCCAATGGTAGGATTTGTTTTCATATGATGGAATAATATTCCAATGTTCATCTACTGGTGGACACTGAGCTTTTCTATTGAGAATAGTGCTGTGGTAATCATAGGGATGCACGTGTCGCTTTTAAACTGACGGCGGCATTCTCTCATTCATTCATTCATTCATCTATTTATTCTTTTATTTATTTGTCATCAATCTACAATTATGTGGATAACATCATGTTGAGTACACTCCCCCCATCACCAACGTAGCAAAGGTTAAGGGACTAGGGAGGCTGGTTGTGAAGGACGGGAGCAGGCTGCTAAGGGGGCATTACGATGAGCTCACATAATGTGGGGGGGAATTCTATGGGGAAGGCAGTATAGTTCAGAGAATTCAAGCAGTGATTCTGTAGCATGTTACTCTGCTGGTGAACAGTGACTGTAATGGGGTCTGCGGGGGCGACTGGATGATCTGGGCAGTCCAGTATCCTTAATGTTCCTTATATAATTGTAGATTGGTTATTGAGAATCGTGCTGCCATACATTTAGGGGTGCAGATGTCTTTCTTGAACTGGGCTGCTGCATTCTTTATGTATGTATGTTTGAATGTATGTATGTATGTATGTATTCATCCTTCCATGCATCCATTCATTCATGCATTCTTTTATCTGTCTACCTATCTCTCTGTGTATCTTTGTGTCATTAATACACAATTAGATGAGTAACATGATGTCTACTAGACTCCTCCCATCACGCACGTGCCCCAAGATACCCCATTGCAGTCACAGTCCATGAGCATAGTAAGATACTGTAGAAGCCCTACTTGTCTTTTCTGGGTTTTGCAGCCCTGCCTGTGACCCCCGCTCCCACATTATATATTCTTATTCTAATGTGTCCTTACTTCCCCCCTCCCTAATCCCTCCATGCCCACCCATTCACCTCAGTCTCTTTCCCTCTGTTAACTTTTAGTCCATTCATGGGTTTTCTGAGACTGCTGCTGTTTTGTTCTTCAGTTTTTTGTTTGTTCTGAGACTGTAATGATGAGTGATATCATTATACATACATACATATATATATATATATATATATATGTAGGTAAGTAACTCTAATGTTTGGTAAGATGATGCAGCTCTCCACGGCTGGGCAGTGCCCCTCCCCGTGGGTGAAGTTTGTGAGCGCATCACTGTTGCCTGGAGATTCCACGATGTCACAGTGGTGCCTCTGTCCTAGAGACATAATGTGTATGCTGAGAGGAGCAGGTGTGATTCCGGTGAGGTGGACACTGACCAACTTGACAGCATCAGGGTAAATGGAATCCAGAGCCAAGGTACTGTGTGTTCCTTTTAATTTTGTTGACACTACTTCACAGTTACATGAACAACATTATGGTTCCTAGACTACTCCCACTGTCAAGTCCCCACCACGTAGCCCGTAAGAGTGGCTGTCCAACAGCCCAGGAATATGCCGTAGAAGTGCTGCTGATCATCGCTATGTTATACGGACTTACCTAAGCACGCCGCCGGGCCGCAGCCTGTGTGCCACTCATACTGCCCCATTTTCCCTCTCTCCCCTCCCTCCTAACCCGTCCTCCTCAGTCCCATTCCCTTTGGTAACCGTGAGTCCATTCTTGGGTTCGCTGCGGGTGCTACTGTCCTGTTCTATCACTCCCTTTCTTATTTCCGGTAGTCCCCAGGTGAGCGAAATCAGTTGACACTTGTCTTTCTCTGCGTGGCTTATTTCGCTGAGCGTGATACCCGCTACCTCCCTCCATGTTGTTGCACATGGTAGGATTGGTTTCTTCATATGGCAGAATAATATTCCACTGTTCATCCTCTGATAGACACTTACCTTTGCCGTTATGGATAGTGCTTGATAATCATACGGGTTCAGAGGTCTTTTCTAAACTGGGCTGCTGTATTCTAGTGGTTATTTTTGTATGTATGGATGTGTGAATGTATTTAGTTAGTCAATTACTCACTTAGATATCTGTTATTTATTTATTTATTTATCATTAGTCTACATCGACGTGAGTCACATGTGGTTGACTAAACTGCCCCCCGCAACGAAATGCCCCCAGATACCTCATTGCAGTCACGGTCCATGAGCATAGTAAGATGCTGTAGAATCCCTTGTTGTCTTCTCTGCATTGTACGTCCCTCCCCATGCCCCCCTTCCACTTTATGCATGCCAAAGGTAATGTGCACATTGTCCCCCGCTCCCCCTGACTTACTGCTCCGTTCCCACCTGTGCACCTCCATCCCTTTCCCTTTGGTAACTGTTAGTGCACTCTTCTGGTGCCGTTTTTCTTCCTCGGAGGTCTCTTGGTTCTCCTGCACAGGCGAGTGAAATCATTTGATATTTGTGTTTCTCCACCTGCCTGCCTTATTGCACTGAGTATGATGCACTCTCACACCATCCATGTTTCTGCCAATGGTAGGATTTGTTTTCATATGACGGAATAATATTCCAATGTTCATCTACTGGTGGACACTGAGCTTGGCTATTGAGAATAGTGCTGTGGTAATCATAGGGATGCACGTGTCACTTTTAAACTGGCGGCGGCATTCTCTCATTCATTCATTCATTCATTCATCTATTTATTCTTTTATTTATTTGTCATCAATCTACAATTATGTGGATAACATCACGTTGAGTACACTCCCCCCATCACCAACGTAGCAAAGGTTAAGGGACTAGGGAGGCTGGTTGTGAAGGACGGGAGCAGGCTGCTAAGGGGGCATTACGATGAGCTCACATAATGTGGGGGGGAATTCTATGGGGAAGGCAGTATAGTTCAGAGAATTCAAGCAGTGATTCTGTAGCATGTTACTCTGCTGGTGAACAGTGAGTGTAATGGGGTCTGCGGGGGCGACTGGATGATCTGGGCAGTCCAGTATCCTTAATGTTCCTTATATAATTGTAGATTGGTTATTGAGAATCGTGCTGCCATACATTTAGGGGTGCAGATGTCTTTCTTGAACTGGGCTGCTGCATTCTTTATGTATGTATGTTTGAATGTATGTATGTATGTATGTATTCATCCTTCCATGCATCCATTCATTCATGCATTCTTTTATCTGTCTACCTATCTATCTGTGTATCTTTGTGTCATTAATACACAATTAGATGAGTAACATGATGTTTACTAGACTCCTCCCATCACGCACGTGCCCCGAGATACCCCATTGCAGTCACAGTCCATGAGCATAGTAAGATACTGTTGAAGCCCTACTTGTCTTTTCTGGGTTTTGCAGCCCTGCCTGTGACCCCCGCTCCCACATTATATATTCTTATTCTAATGTGTCCTTACTTCCCCCCTCACTAATCCCTCCATGCCCACCCATTCACCTCAGTCTCTTTCCCTCTGTTAACTTTTAGTCCATTCATGGGTTTTCTGAGACTGCTGCTGTTTTGTTCTTCAGTTTTTTGTTTGTTCTGAGACTGTAATGATGAGTGATATCATTATACATACATACATATATATATATATATATATATATATGTAGGTAAGTAACTCTAATGTTTGGTAAGATGATGCAGCTCTCCACGGCTGGGCAGTGCCCCTCCCCGTGGGTGAAGTTTGTGAGCGCATCACTGTTGCCTGGAGATTCCACGATGTCACAGTGGTGCCTCTGTCCTAGAGACATAATGTGTATGCTGAGAGGAGCAGGTGTGATTCCAGTGAGGTGGACACTGACCAACTTGACAGCATCAGGGTAAATGGAATCCAGAGCCAAGGTACTGTGTGTTCCTTTTAATTTTGTTGACACTACTTCACAGTTACATGAACAACATTATGGTTCCTAGACTACCCCCACTGTCAAGTCCCCACCACGTAGCCCGTAAGAGTGGCTGTCCAACAGCCCAGGAATATGCCGTAGAAGTGCTGCTGATCATCGCTATGTTATACGGACTTACCTAAGCACGCCGCCGGGCCGCAGCCTGTGTGCCACTCGTACTGCCCCATTTTCCCTCTCTCCCCTCCCTCCTAACCCGTCCTCCTCAGTCCCATTCCCTTTGGTAACCGTGAGTCCATTCTTGGGTTCGCTGCGGGTGCTACTGTCCTGTTCTATCACTCCCTTTCTTATTTCCGGTAGTCCCCAGGTGAGCGAAATCAGTTGACACTTGTCTTTCTCTGCGTGGCTTATTTCGCTGAGCATGATACCCGCTACCTCCCTCCATGTTGTTGCACATGGTAGGATTGGTTTCTTCATATGGCAGAATAATATTCCACTGTTCATCCTCTGATAGACACTTACCTTTGCAGTTATGGATAGTGCTTGATAATCATACGGGTTCAGAGGTCTTTTTTAAACTGGGCTGCTGTATTCTAGTGGTTATTTTTGTATGTATGGATGTGTGAATGTATTTAGTTAGTCAATTTCTCACTTAGATATCTGTTATTTATTTATTTATTTATCATTAGTCTACATCGACGTGAGTCACATGTGGTTGACTAAACTGCCCCCCACAACGAAATGCCCCCAGATACCTCATTGCAGTCACGGTCCATGAGCATAGTAAGATGCTGTAGAATCCCTTGTTGTCTTCTCTGCATTGTACGTCCCTCCCCATGCCCCCCTTCCACTTTATGCATGCCAAAGGTAATGTGCACATTGTCCCCCGCTCCCCCTGACTTACTGCTCCGTTCCCACCTGTGCACCTCCATCCCTTTCCCTTTGGTAACTGTTAGTGCACTCTTCTGGTGCCGTTTTTCTTCTTCGGAGGTCTCTTGGTTCTCCTGCACAGGCGAGTGAAATCATTTGATATTTGTGTTTCTCCACCTGCCTGCCTTATTGCACTGAGTATGATGCACTCTCACACCATCCATGTTTCTGCCAATGGTAGGATTTGTTTTCATATGACGGAATAATATTCCAATGTTCATCTACTGGTGGACACTGAGCTTGGCTATTGAGAATAGTGCTGTGGTAATCATAGGGATGCACGTGTCGCTTTTAAACTGGCGGCGGCATTCTCTCATTCATTCATTCATTCATTCATCTATTTATTCTTTTATTTATTTGTCATCAATCTACAATTATGTGGATAACATCATGTTGAGTACACTCCCCCCATCACCAACGTAGCAAAGGTTAAGGGACTAGGGAGGCTGGTTGTGAAGGACGGGAGCAGGCTGCTAAGGGGGCATTACGATGAGCTCACATAATGTGGGGGGGAATTCTATGGGGAAGGCAGTATAGTTCAGAGAATTCAAGCAGTGATTCTGTAGCATGTTACTCTGCTGGTGAACAGTGAGTGTAATGGGGTCTGCGGGGGCGACTGGATGATCTGGGCAGTCCAGTATCCTTAATGTTCCTTATATAATTGTAGATTGGTTATTCAGAATCGTGCTGCCATACATTTAGGGGTGCAGATGTCTTTCTTGAACTGGGCTGCTGCATTCTTTATGTATGTATGTTTGAATGTATGTATGTATGTATGTATTCATCCTTCCATGCATCCATTCATTCATGCATTCTTTTATCTGTCTACCTATCTCTCTGTGTATCTTTGTGTCATTAATACACAATTAGATGAGTAACATGATGTTTACTAGACTCCTCCCATCACGCACGTGCCCCGAGATACCCCATTGCAGTCACAGTCCATGAGCATAGTAAGATACTGTTGAAGCCCTACTTGTCTTTTCTGTGTTTTGCAGCCCTGCCTGTGACCCCCGCTCCCACATTATATATTCTTATTCTAATGTGTCCTTACTTCCCCCCTCCCTAATCCCTCCATGCCCACCCATTCACCTCAGTCTCTTTCCCTCTGTTAACTTTTAGTCCATTCATGGGTTTTCTGAGACTGCTGCTGTTTTTTCTTCAGTTTTTTGTTTGTGCTGAGACTGTAATGATGAGTGATATCATTATACATATATATATATATTTATATATATATGTAGGTAAGTAACTCTCATGTTTGGTAAGTTGATGCAGCTCTCCACGGGTGGGCAGTGCCCCTCCCCGTGGGTGAAGTTTGTGAGCGCATCACTGTTGCCTGGAGATTCCACGATGTCACAGTGGTGCCTCTGTCCTAGAGACATAATGTGTATGCTGAGAGGAGTTGGTGTGATTCCGGTGAGGTGGACACTGACCAACTTGACAGCATCAGGGTAAATGGAATCCAGAGCCAAGGTACTGTGTGTTCCTTTTAATTTTGTTGACACTACTTCACAGTTACATGAACAACATTATGGTTCCTAGACTACCCCCACTGTCAAGTCCCCACCACGTAGCCCGTAAGAGTGGCTGTCCAACAGCCCAGGAATATGCCGTAGAAGTGCTGCTGATCATCGCTATGTTATACGGACTTCCCTAAGCACGCCGCCGGGCCGCAGCCTGTGTGCCACTCGTACTGCCCCATTTTCCCTCTCTCCCCTCCCTCCTAACCCGTCCTCCTCAGTCCCATTCCCTTTGGTAACCGTGAGTCCATTCTTGGGTTCGCTGCGGGTGCTACTGTCCTGTTCTATCACTCCCTTTCTTATTTCCGGTAGTCCCCAGGTGAGCGAAATCAGTTGACACTTGTCTTTCTCTGCGTGGCTTATTTCGCTGAGCATGATACCCGCTACCTCCCTCCATGTTGTTGCACATGGTAGGATTGGTTTCTTCATGTGGCAGAATAATATTCCACTGTTCATCCTCTGATAGACACTTACCTTTGCAGTTATGGATAGTGCTTGATAATCATACGGGTTCAGAGGTCTTTTTTAAACTGGGCTGCTGTATTCTAGTGGTTATTTTTGTATGTATGGATGTGTGAATGTATTTAGTTAGTCAATTTCTCACTTAGATATCTGTTATTTATTTATTTATTTATCATTAGTCTACATCGACGTGAGTCACATGTGGTTGACAAACTGCCCCCCACAACGAAATGCCCCCAGATACCTCATTGCAGTCACGGTCCATGAGCATAGTAAGATGCTGTAGAATCCCTTGTTGTCTTCTCTGCATTGTACGTCCCTCCCCATGCCCCCCTTCCACTTTATGCATGCCAAAGGTAATGTGCACATTGTCCCCCGCTCCCCCTGACTTACTGCTCCGTTCCCACCTGTGCACCTCCATCCCTTTCCCTTTGGTAACTGTTAGTGCACTCTTCTGGTGCCGTTTTTCTTCTTCGGAGGTCTCTTGGTTCTCCTGCACAGGCGAGTGAAATCATTTGATATTTGTGTTTCTCCACCTGCCTGCCTTATTGCACTGAGTATGATGCACTCTCACACCATCCATGTTTCTTCCAATGGTAGGATTTGTTTTCATATGACGGAATAATATTCCAATGTTCATCTACTGGTGGACACTGAGCTTGGCTATTGAGAATAGTGCTGTGGTAATCATAGGGATGCACGTGTCGCTTTTAAACTGGCGGCGGCATTCTCTCATTCATTCATTCATTCATCTATTTATTCTTTTATTTATTTGTCATCAATCTACAATTATGTGGATAACATCATGTACAGTACACTCCCCCCATCACCAACGTAGCAAAGGTTAAGGGACTAGGGAGGCTGGTTGTGAAGGACGGGAGCAGGCTGCTAAGGGGGCATTACGATGAGCTCACATAATGTGGGGGGGAATTCTATGGGGAAGGCAGTATAGTTCAGAGAATTCAAGCAGTGATTCTGTAGCATGTTACTCTGCTGGTGAACAGTGAGTGTAATGGGGTCTGCGGGGGCGACTGGATGATCTGGGCAGTCCAGTATCCTTAATGTTCCTTATATAATTGTAGATTGGTTATTGAGAATCGTGCTGCCATACATTTAGGGGTGCAGATGTCTTTCTTGAACTGGGCTGCTGCATTCTTTATGTATGTACGTTTGAATGTATGTATGTATGTATGTATTCATCCTTCCATGCATCCATTCATTCATGCATTCTTTTATCTGTCTACCTATCTCTCTGTGTATCTTTGTGTCATTACTACACAATTAGATGAGTAACATGATGTTTACTAGACTCCTCCCATCACGCACGTGCCCCGAGATACCCCATTGCAGTCACAGTCCATGAGCATAGTAAGATACTGTTGAAGCCCTACTTGTCTTTTCTGTGTTTTGCAGCCCTGCCTGTGACCCCCGCTCCCACATTATATATTCTTATTCTAATGTGTCCTTACTTCCCCCCTCCCTAATCCCTCCATGCCCACCCATTCACCTCAGTCTCTTTCCCTCTGTTAACTTTTAGTCCATTCATGGGTTTTCTGAGACTGCTGCTGTTTTGTTCTTCAGTTTTTTGTTTGTTCTGAGACTGTAATGATGAGTGATATCATTATACATATATATATATATATATATATATATATATATATATATATATATATATATATATATATATATGTAGGTAAGTAACTCTAATGTTTGGTAAGATGATGCAGCTCTCCACGGCTGGGCAGTACCCCTCCCCGTGGGTGAAGTTTGTGAGCGCCTCACTGTTGCCTGGAGATTCCACGATGTCACAGTGGTTCCTCTGTCCTAGAGACATAATGTGTATGCTGAGAGGAGCAGGTGTGATTCCGGTGAGGTGGACACTGACCAACTTGACAGCATCAGGGTAAATGGAATCCAGAGCCAAGGTACTGTGTGTTCCTTTTAATTTTGTTGACACTACTTCACAGTTACATGAACAACATTATGGTTCCTAGACTACCCCCACTGTCAAGTCCCCACCACGTAGCCCGTAAGAGTGGCTGTCCAACAGCCCAGGAATATGCCGTAGAAGTGCTGCTGATCATCGCTATGTTATACGGACTTACCTAAGCACGCCGCCGGGCCGCAGCCTGTGTGCCACTCGTACTGCCCCATTTTCCCTCTCTCCCCTCCCTCCTAACCCGTCCTCCTCAGTCCCATTCCCTTTGGTAACCGTGAGTCCATTCTTGGGTTCGCTGCGGGTGCTACTGTCCTGTTCTATCACTCCCTTTCTTATTTCCGGTAGTCCCCAGTTGAGCGAAATCAGTTGACACTTGTCTTTCTCTGCGTGGCTTATTTCGCTGAGCATGATACCCGCTACCTCCCTCCATGTTGTTGCACATGGTAGGATTGGTTTATTCATATGGCAGAATAATATTCCACTGTTCATCCTCTGATAGACACTTACCTTTGCCGTTATGGATAGTGCTTGATAATCATACGGGTTCAGAGGTCTTTTTTAAACTGGGCTGCTGTATTCTAGTGGTTATTTTTGTATGTATGGATGTGTGAATGTATTTAGTTAGTCAATTACTCACTTAGATATCTGTTATTTATTTATTTATTTATCATTAGTCTACATCGACGTGAGTCACATGTGGTTGACTAAACTGCCCCCCGCAACGAAATGCCCCCAGATACCTCATTGCAGTTACGGTCCATGAGCATAGTATGATGCTGTAGAATCCCTTGTTGTCTTCTCTGTGTTGTACGTCCCTCCCCATGCCCCCCTTCCACTTTATGCATGCCAAAGGTAATGTGCACATTGTCCCCCGCTCCCCTGACTTACTGCTCCGTTCCCACCTGTGCACCTCCATCCCTTTCCCTTTGGTAACTGTTAGTGCACTCTTCTGGTGCCGTTTTTCTTCTTCGGAGGTCTCTTGGTTCTCCTGCACAGGCGAGTGAAATCATTTGATATTTGTGTTTCTCCACCTGCCTGCCTTATTGCACTGAGTATGATGCACTCTCACACCATCCATGTTTCTGCCAATGGTAGGATTTGTTTTCATATGATGGAATAATATTCCAATGTTCATCTACTGGTGGACACTGAGCTTTTCTATTGAGAATAGTGCTGTGGTAATCATAGGGATGCACGTGTCGCTTTTAAACTGACGGCGGCATTCTCTCATTCATTCATTCATTCATCTATTTATTCTTTTATTTATTTGTCATCAATCTACAATTATGTGGATAACATCATGTTGAGTACACTCCCCCCATCACCAACGTAGCAAAGGTTAAGGGACTAGGGAGGCTGGTTGTGAAGGACGGGAGCAGGCTGCTAAGGGGGCATTACGATGAGCTCACATAATGTGGGGGGGAATTCTATGGGGAAGGCAGTATAGTTCAGAGAATTCAAGCAGTGATTCTGTAGCATGTTACTCTGCTGGTGAACAGTGAGTGTAATGGGGTCTGCGGGGGCGACTGGATGATCTGGGCAGTCCAGTATCCTTAATGTTCCTTATATAATTGTAGATTGGTTATTGAGAATCGTGCTGCCATACATTTAGGGGTGCAGATGTCTTTCTTGAACTGGGCTGCTGCATTCTTTATGTATGTATGTTTGAATGTATGTATGTATGTATGTATTCATCCTTCCATGCATCCATTCATTCATGCATTCTTTTATCTGTCTACCTATCTCTCTGTGTATCTTTGTGTCATTAATACACAATTAGATGAGTAACATGATGTCTACTAGACTCCTCCCATCACGCACGTGCCCCGAGATACCCCATTGCAGTCACAGTCCATGAGCATAGTAAGATACTGTAGAAGCCCTACTTGTCTTTTCTGGGTTTTGCAGCCCTGCCTGTGACCCCCGCTCCCACATTATATATTCTTATTCTAATGTGTCCTTACTTCCCCCCTCCCTAATCCCTCCATGCCCACCCATTCACCTCAGTCTCTTTCCCTCTGTTAACTTTTAGTCCATTCATGGGTTTTCTGAGACTGCTGCTGTTTTGTTCTTCAGTTTTTTGTTTGTTCTGAGACTGTAATGATGAGTGATATCATTATACATATATATATATATATATAATATATATATATATATATATATGTAGGTAAGTAACTCTAATGTTTGGTAAGATGATGCAGCTCTCCACGGCTGGGCAGTGCCCCTCCCCGTGGGTGAAGTTTGTGAGCCCATCACTGTTGCCTGGAGATTCCACGATGTCACAGTGGTTCCTCTGTCCTAGAGACATAATGTGTATGCTGAGAGGAGCAGGTGTGATTCCGGTGAGGTGGACACTGACCAACTTGACAGCATCAGGGTAAATGGAATCCAGAGCCAAGGTACTGTGTGTTCCTTTTAATTTTGGTGACACTACTTCACAGTTACATGAACAACATTGTGGTTCCTAGACTACCCCCACTGTCAAGTCCCCACCACGTAGCCCGTAAGAGTGGCTGTCCAACAGCCCAGGAATATGCCGTAGAAGTGCTGCTGATCATCGCTATGTTATACGGACTTACCTAAGCACGCCGCCGGGCCGCTGCCTGTGTGCCACTCGTACTGCCCCATTTTCCCTCTCTCCCCTCCCTCCTAACCCGTCCTCCTCAGTCCCATTCCCTTTGGTAACCGTGAGTCCATTCTTGGGTTCGCTGCGGGTGCTACTGTCCTGTTCTATCACTCCCTTTCTTCTTTCCGGTAGTCCCCAGGTGAGCGAAATCAGTTGACACTTGTCTTTCTCTGCGTGGCTTATTTCGCTGAGCATGATACCCGCTACCTCCCTCCATGTTGTTGCACATGGTAGGATTGGTTTCTTCATATGGCAGAATAATATTCCACTGTTCATCCTCTGATAGACACTTACCTTTGCAGTTATGGATAGTGCTTGATAATCATACGGGTTCAGAGGTCTTTTTTAAACTGGGCTGCTGTATTCTAGTGGTTATTTTTGTATGTATGGATGTGTGAATGTATTTAGTCAGTCAATTACTCACTTAGATATCTGTTATTTATTTATTTATTTATCATTAGTCTACATCGACGTGAGTCACATGTGGTTGACTAAACTGCCCCCCACAACGAAATGCCCCCAGATACCTCATTGCAGTCACGGTCCATGAGCATAGTAAGATGCTGTAGAATCCCTTGTTGTCTTCTCTGCATTGTACGTCCCTCCCCATGCCCCCCTTCCACTTTATGCATGCCAAAGGTAATGTGCACATTGTCCCCCGCTCCCCCTGACTTACTGCTCCGTTCCCACCTGTGCACCTCCATCCCTTTCCCTTTGGTAACTGTTAGTGCACTCTTCTGGTGCCGTTTTTCTTCCTCGGAGGTCTCTTGGTTCTCCTGCACAGGCGAGTGAAATCATTTGATATTTGTGTTTCTCCACCTGCCTGCCTTATTGCACTGAGTATGATGCACTCTCACACCATCCATGTTTCTGCCAATGGTAGGATTTGTTTTCATATGACGGAATAATATTCCAATGTTCATCTACTGGTGGACACTGAGCTTGGCTATTGAGAATAGTGCTGTGGTAATCATAGGGATGCACGTGTCACTTTTAAACTGGCGGCGGCATTCTCTCATTCATTCATTCATTCATTCATCTATTTATTCTTTTATTTATTTGTCATCAATCTACAATTATGTGGATAACATCACGTTGAGTACACTCCCCCCATCACCAACGTAGCAAAGGTTAAGGGACTAGGGAGGCTGGTTGTGAAGGACGGGAGCAGGCTGCTAAGGGGGCATTACGATGAGCTCACATAATGTGGGGGGGAATTCTATGGGGAAGGCAGTATAGTTCAGAGAATTCAAGCAGTGATTCTGTAGCATGTTACTCTGCTGGTGAACAGTGAGTGTAATGGGGTCTGCGGGGGCGACTGGATGATCTGGGCAGTCCAGTATCCTTAATGTTCCTTATATAATTGTAGATTGGTTATTGAGAATCGTGCTGCCATACATTTAGGGGTGCAGATGTCTTTCTTGAACTGGGCTGCTGCATTCTTTATGTATGTATGTTTGAATGTATGTATGTATGTATGTATTCATCCTTCCATGCATCCATTCATTCATGCATTCTTTTATCTGTCTACCTATCTATCTGTGTATCTTTGTGTCATTAATACACAATTAGATGAGTAACATGATGTTTACTAGACTCCTCCCATCACGCACGTGCCCCGAGATACCCCATTGCAGTCACAGTCCATGAGCATAGTAAGATACTGTTGAAGCCCTACTTGTCTTTTCTGGGTTTTGCAGCCCTGCCTGTGACCCCCGCTCCCACATTATATATTCTTATTCTAATGTGTCCTTACTTCCCCCCTCACTAATCCCTCCATGCCCACCCATTCACCTCAGTCTCTTTCCCTCTGTTAACTTTTAGTCCATTCATGGGTTTTCTGAGACTGCTGCTGTTTTGTTCTTCAGTTTTTTGTTTGTTCTGAGACTGTAATGATGAGTGATATCATTATACATACATACATATATATATATATATATATATATATGTAGGTAAGTAACTCTAATGTTTGGTAAGATGATGCAGCTCTCCACGGCTGGGCAGTGCCCCTCCCCGTGGGTGAAGTTTGTGAGCGCATCACTGTTGCCTGGAGATTCCACGATGTCACAGTGGTGCCTCTGTCCTAGAGACATAATGTGTATGCTGAGAGGAGCAGGTGTGATTCCAGTGAGGTGGACACTGACCAACTTGACAGCATCAGGGTAAATGGAATCCAGAGCCAAGGTACTGTGTGTTCCTTTTAATTTTGTTGACACTACTTCACAGTTACATGAACAACATTATGGTTCCTAGACTACCCCCACTGTCAAGTCCCCACCACGTAGCCCGTAAGAGTGGCTGTCCAACAGCCCAGGAATATGCCGTAGAAGTGCTGCTGATCATCGCTATGTTATACGGACTTACCTAAGCACGCCGCCGGGCCGCAGCCTGTGTGCCACTCGTACTGCCCCATTTTCCCTCTCTCCCCTCCCTCCTAACCCGTCCTCCTCAGTCCCATTCCCTTTGGTAACCGTGAGTCCATTCTTGGGTTCGCTGCGGGTGCTACTGTCCTGTTCTATCACTCCCTTTCTTATTTCCGGTAGTCCCCAGGTGAGCGAAATCAGTTGACACTTGTCTTTCTCTGCGTGGCTTATTTCGCTGAGCATGATACCCGCTACCTCCCTCCATGTTGTTGCACATGGTAGGATTGGTTTCTTCATATGGCAGAATAATATTCCACTGTTCATCCTCTGATAGACACTTACCTTTGCAGTTATGGATAGTGCTTGATAATCATACGGGTTCAGAGGTCTTTTTTAAACTGGGCTGCTGTATTCTAGTGGTTATTTTTGTATGTATGGATGTGTGAATGTATTTAGTTAGTCAATTTCTCACTTAGATATCTGTTATTTATTTATTTATTTATCATTAGTCTACATCGACGTGAGTCACATGTGGTTGACTAAACTGCCCCCCACAACGAAATGCCCCCAGATACCTCATTGCAGTCACGGTCCATGAGCATAGTAAGATGCTGTAGAATCCCTTGTTGTCTTCTCTGCATTGTACGTCCCTCCCCATGCCCCCCTTCCACTTTATGCATGCCAAAGGTAATGTGCACATTGTCCCCCGCTCCCCCTGACTTACTGCTCCGTTCCCACCTGTGCACCTCCATCCCTTTCCCTTTGGTAACTGTTAGTGCACTCTTCTGGTGCCGTTTTTCTTCTTCGGAGGTCTCTTGGTTCTCCTGCACAGGCGAGTGAAATCATTTGATATTTGTGTTTCTCCACCTGCCTGCCTTATTGCACTGAGTATGATGCACTCTCACACCATCCATGTTTCTGCCAATGGTAGGATTTGTTTTCATATGACGGAATAATATTCCAATGTTCATCTACTGGTGGACACTGAGCTTGGCTATTGAGAATAGTGCTGTGGTAATCATAGGGATGCACGTGTCGCTTTTAAACTGGCGGCGGCATTCTCTCATTCATTCATTCATTCATTCATCTATTTATTCTTTTATTTATTTGTCATCAATCTACAATTATGTGGATAACATCATGTTGAGTACACTCCCCCCATCACCAACGTAGCAAAGGTTAAGGGACTAGGGAGGCTGGTTGTGAAGGACGGGAGCAGGCTGCTAAGGGGGCATTACGATGAGCTCACATAATGTGGGGGGGAATTCTATGGGGAAGGCAGTATAGTTCAGAGAATTCAAGCAGTGATTCTGTAGCATGTTACTCTGCTGGTGAACAGTGAGTGTAATGGGGTCTGCGGGGGCGACTGGATGATCTGGGCAGTCCAGTATCCTTAATGTTCCTTATATAATTGTAGATTGGTTATTCAGAATCGTGCTGCCATACATTTAGGGGTGCAGATGTCTTTCTTGAACTGGGCTGCTGCATTCTTTATGTATGTATGTTTGAATGTATGTATGTATGTATGTATTCATCCTTCCATGCATCCATTCATTCATGCATTCTTTTATCTGTCTACCTATCTCTCTGTGTATCTTTGTGTCATTAATACACAATTAGATGAGTAACATGATGTTTACTAGACTCCTCCCATCACGCACGTGCCCCGAGATACCCCATTGCAGTCACAGTCCATGAGCATAGTAAGATACTGTTGAAGCCCTACTTGTCTTTTCTGTGTTTTGCAGCCCTGCCTGTGACCCCCGCTCCCACATTATATATTCTTATTCTAATGTGTCCTTACTTCCCCCCTCCCTAATCCCTCCATGCCCACCCATTCACCTCAGTCTCTTTCCCTCTGTTAACTTTTAGTCCATTCATGGGTTTTCTGAGACTGCTGCTGTTTTTTCTTCAGTTTTTTGTTTGTGCTGAGACTGTAATGATGAGTGATATCATTATACATATATATATATATTTATATATATATGTAGGTAAGTAACTCTCATGTTTGGTAAGTTGATGCAGCTCTCCACGGGTGGGCAGTGCCCCTCCCCGTGGGTGAAGTTTGTGAGCGCATCACTGTTGCCTGGAGATTCCACGATGTCACAGTGGTGCCTCTGTCCTAGAGACATAATGTGTATGCTGAGAGGAGTTGGTGTGATTCCGGTGAGGTGGACACTGACCAACTTGACAGCATCAGGGTAAATGGAATCCAGAGCCAAGGTACTGTGTGTTCCTTTTAATTTTGTTGACACTACTTCACAGTTACATGAACAACATTATGGTTCCTAGACTACCCCCACTGTCAAGTCCCCACCACGTAGCCCGTAAGAGTGGCTGTCCAACAGCCCAGGAATATGCCGTAGAAGTGCTGCTGATCATCGCTATGTTATACGGACTTCCCTAAGCACGCCGCCGGGCCGCAGCCTGTGTGCCACTCGTACTGCCCCATTTTCCCTCTCTCCCCTCCCTCCTAACCCGTCCTCCTCAGTCCCATTCCCTTTGGTAACCGTGAGTCCATTCTTGGGTTCGCTGCGGGTGCTACTGTCCTGTTCTATCACTCCCTTTCTTATTTCCGGTAGTCCCCAGGTGAGCGAAATCAGTTGACACTTGTCTTTCTCTGCGTGGCTTATTTCGCTGAGCATGATACCCGCTACCTCCCTCCATGTTGTTGCACATGGTAGGATTGGTTTCTTCATATGGCAGAATAATATTCCACTGTTCATCCTCTGATAGACACTTACCTTTGCAGTTATGGATAGTGCTTGATAATCATACGGGTTCAGAGGTCTTTTTTAAACTGGGCTGCTGTATTCTAGTGGTTATTTTTGTATGTATGGATGTGTGAATGTATTTAGTTAGTCAATTTCTCACTTAGATATCTGTTATTTATTTATTTATTTATCATTAGTCTACATCGACGTGAGTCACATGTGGTTGACAAACTGCCCCCCACAACGAAATGCCCCCAGATACCTCATTGCAGTCACGGTCCATGAGCATAGTAAGATGCTGTAGAATCCCTTGTTGTCTTCTCTGCATTGTACGTCCCTCCCCATGCCCCCCTTCCACTTTATGCATGCCAAAGGTAATGTGCACATTGTCCCCCGCTCCCCCTGACTTACTGCTCCGTTCCCACCTGTGCACCTCCATCCCTTTCCCTTTGGTAACTGTTAGTGCACTCTTCTGGTGCCGTTTTTCTTCTTCGGAGGTCTCTTGGTTCTCCTGCACAGGCGAGTGAAATCATTTGATATTTGTGTTTCTCCACCTGCCTGCCTTATTGCACTGAGTATGATGCACTCTCACACCATCCATGTTTCTTCCAATGGTAGGATTTGTTTTCATATGACGGAATAATATTCCAATGTTCATCTACTGGTGGACACTGAGCTTGGCTATTGAGAATAGTGCTGTGGTAATCATAGGGATGCACGTGTCGCTTTTAAACTGGCGGCGGCATTCTCTCATTCATTCATTCATTCATCTATTTATTCTTTTATTTATTTGTCATCAATCTACAATTATGTGGATAACATCATGTACAGTACACTCCCCCCATCACCAACGTAGCAAAGGTTAAGGGACTAGGGAGGCTGGTTGTGAAGGACGGGAGCAGGCTGCTAAGGGGGCATTACGATGAGCTCACATAATGTGGGGGGGAATTCTATGGGGAAGGCAGTATAGTTCAGAGAATTCAAGCAGTGATTCTGTAGCATGTTACTCTGCTGGTGAACAGTGAGTGTAATGGGGTCTGCGGGGGCGACTGGATGATCTGGGCAGTCCAGTATCCTTAATGTTCCTTATATAATTGTAGATTGGTTATTGAGAATCGTGCTGCCATACATTTAGGGGTGCAGATGTCTTTCTTGAACTGGGCTGCTGCATTCTTTATGTATGTACGTTTGAATGTATGTATGTATGTATGTATTCATCCTTCCATGCATCCATTCATTCATGCATTCTTTTATCTGTCTACCTATCTCTCTGTGTATCTTTGTGTCATTACTACACAATTAGATGAGTAACATGATGTTTACTAGACTCCTCCCATCACGCACGTGCCCCGAGATACCCCATTGCAGTCACAGTCCATGAGCATAGTAAGATACTGTTGAAGCCCTACTTGTCTTTTCTGTGTTTTGCAGCCCTGCCTGTGACCCCCGCTCCCACATTATATATTCTTATTCTAATGTGTCCTTACTTCCCCCCTCCCTAATCCCTCCATGCCCACCCATTCACCTCAGTCTCTTTCCCTCTGTTAACTTTTAGTCCATTCATGGGTTTTCTGAGACTGCTGCTGTTTTGTTCTTCAGTTTTTTGTTTGTTCTGAGACTGTAATGATGAGTGATATCATTATACATATATATATATATATATATATATATATATATATATATATATATATATATATATATATATATGTAGGTAAGTAACTCTAATGTTTGGTAAGATGATGCAGCTCTCCACGGCTGGGCAGTACCCCTCCCCGTGGGTGAAGTTTGTGAGCGCCTCACTGTTGCCTGGAGATTCCACGATGTCACAGTGGTTCCTCTGTCCTAGAGACATAATGTGTATGCTGAGAGGAGCAGGTGTGATTCCGGTGAGGTGGACACTGACCAACTTGACAGCATCAGGGTAAATGGAATCCAGAGCCAAGGTACTGTGTGTTCCTTTTAATTTTGTTGACACTACTTCACAGTTACATGAACAACATTATGGTTCCTAGACTACCCCCACTGTCAAGTCCCCACCACGTAGCCCGTAAGAGTGGCTGTCCAACAGCCCAGGAATATGCCGTAGAAGTGCTGCTGATCATCGCTATGTTATACGGACTTACCTAAGCACGCCGCCGGGCCGCAGCCTGTGTGCCACTCGTACTGCCCCATTTTCCCTCTCTCCCCTCCCTCCTAACCCGTCCTCCTCAGTCCCATTCCCTTTGGTAACCGTGAGTCCATTCTTGGGTTCGCTGCGGGTGCTACTGTCCTGTTCTATCACTCCCTTTCTTATTTCCGGTAGTCCCCAGTTGAGCGAAATCAGTTGACACTTGTCTTTCTCTGCGTGGCTTATTTCGCTGAGCATGATACCCGCTACCTCCCTCCATGTTGTTGCACATGGTAGGATTGGTTTATTCATATGGCAGAATAATATTCCACTGTTCATCCTCTGATAGACACTTACCTTTGCCGTTATGGATAGTGCTTGATAATCATACGGGTTCAGAGGTCTTTTTTAAACTGGGCTGCTGTATTCTAGTGGTTATTTTTGTATGTATGGATGTGTGAATGTATTTAGTTAGTCAATTACTCACTTAGATATCTGTTATTTATTTATTTATTTATCATTAGTCTACATCGACGTGAGTCACATGTGGTTGACTAAACTGCCCCCCGCAACGAAATGCCCCCAGATACCTCATTGCAGTTACGGTCCATGAGCATAGTATGATGCTGTAGAATCCCTTGTTGTCTTCTCTGTGTTGTACGTCCCTCCCCATGCCCCCCTTCCACTTTATGCATGCCAAAGGTAATGTGCACATTGTCCCCCGCTCCCCCTGACTTACTGCTCCGTTCCCACCTGTGCACCTCCATCCCTTTCCCTTTGGTAACTGTTAGTGCACTCTTCTGGTGCCGTTTTTCTTCTTCGGAGGTCTCTTGGTTCTCCTGCACAGGCGAGTGAAATCATTTGATATTTGTGTTTCTCCACCTGCCTGCCTTATTGCACTGAGTATGATGCACTCTCACACCATCCATGTTTCTGCCAATGGTAGGATTTGTTTTCATATGATGGAATAATATTCCAATGTTCATCTACTGGTGGACACTGAGCTTTTCTATTGAGAATAGTGCTGTGGTAATCATAGGGATGCACGTGTCGCTTTTAAACTGACGGCGGCATTCTCTCATTCATTCATTCATTCATCTATTTATTCTTTTATTTATTTGTCATCAATCTACAATTATGTGGATAACATCATGTTGAGTACACTCCCCCCATCACCAACGTAGCAAAGGTTAAGGGACTAGGGAGGCTGGTTGTGAAGGACGGGAGCAGGCTGCTAAGGGGGCATTACGATGAGCTCACATAATGTGGGGGGGAATTCTATGGGGAAGGCAGTATAGTTCAGAGAATTCAAGCAGTGATTCTGTAGCATGTTACTCTGCTGGTGAACAGTGAGTGTAATGGGGTCTGCGGGGGCGACTGGATGATCTGGGCAGTCCAGTATCCTTAATGTTCCTTATATAATTGTAGATTGGTTATTGAGAATCGTGCTGCCATACATTTAGGGGTGCAGATGTCTTTCTTGAACTGGGCTGCTGCATTCTTTATGTATGTATGTTTGAATGTATGTATGTATGTATGTATTCATCCTTCCATGCATCCATTCATTCATGCATTCTTTTATCTGTCTACCTATCTCTCTGTGTATCTTTGTGTCATTAATACACAATTAGATGAGTAACATGATGTCTACTAGACTCCTCCCATCACGCACGTGCCCCGAGATACCCCATTGCAGTCACAGTCCATGAGCATAGTAAGATACTGTAGAAGCCCTACTTGTCTTTTCTGGGTTTTGCAGCCCTGCCTGTGACCCCCGCTCCCACATTATATATTCTTATTCTAATGTGTCCTTACTTCCCCCCTCCCTAATCCCTCCATGCCCACCCATTCACCTCAGTCTCTTTCCCTCTGTTAACTTTTAGTCCATTCATGGGTTTTCTGAGACTGCTGCTGTTTTGTTCTTCAGTTTTTTGTTTGTTCTGAGACTGTAATGATGAGTGATATCATTATACATATATATATATATATATAATATATATATATATATATATATGTAGGTAAGTAACTCTAATGTTTGGTAAGATGATGCAGCTCTCCACGGCTGGGCAGTGCCCCTCCCCGTGGGTGAAGTTTGTGAGCCCATCACTGTTGCCTGGAGATTCCACGATGTCACAGTGGTTCCTCTGTCCTAGAGACATAATGTGTATGCTGAGAGGAGCAGGTGTGATTCCGGTGAGGTGGACACTGACCAACTTGACAGCATCAGGGTAAATGGAATCCAGAGCCAAGGTACTGTGTGTTCCTTTTAATTTTGGTGACACTACTTCACAGTTACATGAACAACATTGTGGTTCCTAGACTACCCCCACTGTCAAGTCCCCACCACGTAGCCCGTAAGAGTGGCTGTCCAACAGCCCAGGAATATGCCGTAGAAGTGCTGCTGATCATCGCTATGTTATACGGACTTACCTAAGCACGCCGCCGGGCCGCTGCCTGTGTGCCACTCGTACTGCCCCATTTTCCCTCTCTCCCCTCCCTCCTAACCCGTCCTCCTCAGTCCCATTCCCTTTGGTAACCGTGAGTCCATTCTTGGGTTCGCTGCGGGTGCTACTGTCCTGTTCTATCACTCCCTTTCTTCTTTCCGGTAGTCCCCAGGTGAGCGAAATCAGTTGACACTTGTCTTTCTCTGCGTGGCTTATTTCGCTGAGCATGATACCCGCTACCTCCCTCCATGTTGTTGCACATGGTAGGATTGGTTTCTTCATATGGCAGAATAATATTCCACTGTTCATCCTCTGATAGACACTTACCTTTGCAGTTATGGATAGTGCTTGATAATCATACGGGTTCAGAGGTCTTTTTTAAACTGGGCTGCTGTATTCTAGTGGTTATTTTTGTATGTATGGATGTGTGAATGTATTTAGTCAGTCAATTACTCACTTAGATATCTGTTATTTATTTATTTATTTATCATTAGTCTACATCGACGTGAGTCACATGTGGTTGACTAAACTGCCCCCCACAACGAAATGCCCCCAGATACCTCATTGCAGTCACGGTCCATGAGCATAGTAAGATGCTGTAGAATCCCTTGTTGTCTTCTCTGCATTGTACGTCCCTCCCCATGCCCCCCTTCCACTTTATGCATGCCAAAGGTAATGTGCACATTGTCCCCCGCTCCCCCTGACTTACTGCTCCGTTCCCACCTGTGCACCTCCATCCCTTTCCCTTTGGTAACTGTTAGTGCACTCTTCTGGTGCCGTTTTTCTTCCTCGGAGGTCTCTTGGTTCTCCTGCACAGGCGAGTGAAATCATTTGATATTTGTGTTTCTCCACCTGCCTGCCTTATTGCACTGAGTATGATGCACTCTCACACCATCCATGTTTCTGCCAATGGTAGGATTTGTTTTCATATGACGGAATAATATTCCAATGTTCATCTACTGGTGGACACTGAGCTTGGCTATTGAGAATAGTGCTGTGGTAATCATAGGGATGCACGTGTCACTTTTAAACTGGCGGCGGCATTCTCTCATTCATTCATTCATTCATTCATCTATTTATTCTTTTATTTATTTGTCATCAATCTACAATTATGTGGATAACATCACGTTGAGTACACTCCCCCCATCACCAACGTAGCAAAGGTTAAGGGACTAGGGAGGCTGGTTGTGAAGGACGGGAGCAGGCTGCTAAGGGGGCATTACGATGAGCTCACATAATGTGGGGGGGAATTCTATGGGGAAGGCAGTATAGTTCAGAGAATTCAAGCAGTGATTCTGTAGCATGTTACTCTGCTGGTGAACAGTGAGTGTAATGGGGTCTGCGGGGGCGACTGGATGATCTGGGCAGTCCAGTATCCTTAATGTTCCTTATATAATTGTAGATTGGTTATTGAGAATCGTGCTGCCATACATTTAGGGGTGCAGATGTCTTTCTTGAACTGGGCTGCTGCATTCTTTATGTATGTATGTTTGAATGTATGTATGTATGTATGTATTCATCCTTCCATGCATCCATTCATTCATGCATTCTTTTATCTGTCTACCTATCTATCTGTGTATCTTTGTGTCATTAATACACAATTAGATGAGTAACATGATGTTTACTAGACTCCTCCCATCACGCACGTGCCCCGAGATACCCCATTGCAGTCACAGTCCATGAGCATAGTAAGATACTGTTGAAGCCCTACTTGTCTTTTCTGGGTTTTGCAGCCCTGCCTGTGACCCCCGCTCCCACATTATATATTCTTATTCTAATGTGTCCTTACTTCCCCCCTCACTAATCCCTCCATGCCCACCCATTCACCTCAGTCTCTTTCCCTCTGTTAACTTTTAGTCCATTCATGGGTTTTCTGAGACTGCTGCTGTTTTGTTCTTCAGTTTTTTGTTTGTTCTGAGACTGTAATGATGAGTGATATCATTATACATACATACATATATATATATATATATATATATGTAGGTAAGTAACTCTAATGTTTGGTAAGATGATGCAGCTCTCCACGGCTGGGCAGTGCCCCTCCCCGTGGGTGAAGTTTGTGAGCGCATCACTGTTGCCTGGAGATTCCACGATGTCACAGTGGTGCCTCTGTCCTAGAGACATAATGTGTATGCTGAGAGGAGCAGGTGTGATTCCAGTGAGGTGGACACTGACCAACTTGACAGCATCAGGGTAAATGGAATCCAGAGCCAAGGTACTGTGTGTTCCTTTTAATTTTGTTGACACTACTTCACAGTTACATGAACAACATTATGGTTCCTAGACTACCCCCACTGTCAAGTCCCCACCACGTAGCCCGTAAGAGTGGCTGTCCAACAGCCCAGGAATATGCCGTAGAAGTGCTGCTGATCATCGCTATGTTATACGGACTTACCTAAGCACGCCGCCGGGCCGCAGCCTGTGTGCCACTCGTACTGCCCCATTTTCCCTCTCTCCCCTCCCTCCTAACCCGTCCTCCTCAGTCCCATTCCCTTTGGTAACCGTGAGTCCATTCTTGGGTTCGCTGCGGGTGCTACTGTCCTGTTCTATCACTCCCTTTCTTCTTTCCGGTAGTCCCCAGGTGAGCGAAATCAGTTGACACTTGTCTTTCTCTGCGTGGCTTATTTCGCTGAGCATGATACCCGCTACCTCCCTCCATGTTGTTGCACATGGTAGGATTGGTTTCTTCATATGGCAGAATAATATTCCACTGTTCATCCTCTGATAGACACTTACCTTTGCAGTTATGGATAGTGCTTGATAATCATACGGGTTCAGAGGTCTTTTTTAAACTGGGCTGCTGTATTCTAGTGGTTATTTTTGTATGTATGGATGTGTGAATGTATTTAGTTAGTCAATTTCTCACTTAGATATCTGTTATTTATTTATTTATTTATCATTAGTCTACATCGACGTGAGTCACATGTGGTTGACTAAACTGCCCCCCACAACGAAATGCCCCCAGATACCTCATTGCAGTCACGGTCCATGAGCATAGTAAGATGCTGTAGAATCCCTTGTTGTCTTCTCTGCATTGTACGTCCCTCCCCATGCCCCCCTTCCACTTTATGCATGCCAAAGGTAATGTGCACATTGTCCCCCGCTCCCCCTGACTTACTGCTCCGTTCCCACCTGTGCACCTCCATCCCTTTCCCTTTGGTAACTGTTAGTGCACTCTTCTGGTGCCGTTTTTCTTCTTCGGAGGTCTCTTGGTTCTCCTGCACAGGCGAGTGAAATCATTTGATATTTGTGTTTCTCCACCTGCCTGCCTTATTGCACTGAGTATGATGCACTCTCACACCATCCATGTTTCTGCCAATGGTAGGATTTGTTTTCATATGACGGAATAATATTCCAATGTTCATCTACTGGTGGACACTGAGCTTGGCTATTGAGAATAGTGCTGTGGTAATCATAGGGATGCACGTGTCGCTTTTAAACTGGCGGCGGCATTCTCTCATTCATTCATTCATTCATTCATCTATTTATTCTTTTATTTATTTGTCATCAATCTACAATTATGTGGATAACATCATGTTGAGTACACTCCCCCCATCACCAACGTAGCAAAGGTTAAGGGACTAGGGAGGCTGGTTGTGAAGGACGGGAGCAGGCTGCTAAGGGGGCATTACGATGAGCTCACATAATGTGGGGGGGAATTCTATGGGGAAGGCAGTATAGTTCAGAGAATTCAAGCAGTGATTCTGTAGCATGTTACTCTGCTGGTGAACAGTGAGTGTAATGGGGTCTGCGGGGGCGACTGGATGATCTGGGCAGTCCAGTATCCTTAATGTTCCTTATATAATTGTAGATTGGTTATTCAGAATCGTGCTGCCATACATTTAGGGGTGCAGATGTCTTTCTTGAACTGGGCTGCTGCATTCTTTATGTATGTATGTTTGAATGTATGTATGTATGTATGTATTCATCCTTCCATGCATCCATTCATTCATGCATTCTTTTATCTGTCTACCTATCTATCTGTGTATCTTTGTGTCATTAATACACAATTAGATGAGTAACATGATGTTTACTAGACTCCTCCCATCACGCACGTGCCCCGAGATACCCCATTGCAGTCACAGTCCATGAGCATAGTAAGATACTGTTGAAGCCCTACTTGTCTTTTCTGTGTTTTGCAGCCCTGCCTGTGACCCCCGCTCCCACATTATATATTCTTATTCTAATGTGTCCTTACTTCCCCCCTCCCTAATCCCTCCATGCCCACCCATTCACCTCAGTCTCTTTCCCTCTGTTAACTTTTAGTCCATTCATGGGTTTTCTGAGACTGCTGCTGTTTTTTCTTCAGTTTTTTGTTTGTGCTGAGACTGTAATGATGAGTGATATCATTATACATATATATATATATATTTATATATATATGTAGGTAAGTAACTCTCATGTTTGGTAAGTTGATGCAGCTCTCCACGGGTGGGCAGTGCCCCTCCCCGTGGGTGAAGTTTGTGAGCGCATCACTGTTGCCTGGAGATTCCACGATGTCACAGTGGTGCCTCTGTCCTAGAGACATAATGTGTATGCTGAGAGGAGTTGGTGTGATTCCGGTGAGGTGGACACTGACCAACTTGACAGCATCAGGGTAAATGGAATCCAGAGCCAAGGTACTGTGTGTTCCTTTTAATTTTGTTGACACTACTTCACAGTTACATGAACAACATTATGGTTCCTAGACTACCCCCACTGTCAAGTCCCCACCACGTAGCCCGTAAGAGTGGCTGTCCAACAGCCCAGGAATATGCCGTAGAAGTGCTGCTGATCATCGCTATGTTATACGGACTTACCTAAGCACGCCGCCGGGCCGCAGCCTGTGTGCCACTCGTACTGCCCCATTTTCCCTCTCTCCCCTCCCTCCTAACCCGTCCTCCTCAGTCCCATTCCCTTTGGTAACCGTGAGTCCATTCTTGGGTTCGCTGCGGGTGCTACTGTCCTGTTCTATCACTCCCTTTCTTCTTTCCGGTAGTCCCCAGGTGAGCGAAATCAGTTGACACTTGTCTTTCTCTGCGTGGCTTATTTCGCTGAGCATGATACCCGCTACCTCCCTCCATGTTGTTGCACATGGTAGGATTGGTTTCTTCATATGGCAGAATAATATTCCACTGTTCATCCTCTGATAGACACTTACCTTTGCAGTTATGGATAGTGCTTGATAATCATACGGGTTCAGAGGTCTTTTTTAAACTGGGCTGCTGTATTCTAGTGGTTATTTTTGTATGTATGGATGTGTGAATGTATTTAGTTAGTCAATTTCTCACTTAGATATCTGTTATTTATTTATTTATTTATCATTAGTCTACATCGACGTGAGTCACATGTGGTTGACAAACTGCCCCCCACAACGAAATGCCCCCAGATACCTCATTGCAGTCACGGTCCATGAGCATAGTAAGATGCTGTAGAATCCCTTGTTGTCTTCTCTGCATTGTACGTCCCTCCCCATGCCCCCCTTCCACTTTATGCATGCCAAAGGTAATGTGCACATTGTCCCCCGCTCCCCCTGACTTACTGCTCCGTTCCCACCTGTGCACCTCCATCCCTTTCCCTTTGGTAACTGTTAGTGCACTCTTCTGGTGCCGTTTTTCTTCTTCGGAGGTCTCTTGGTTCTCCTGCACAGGCGAGTGAAATCATTTGATATTTGTGTTTCTCCACCTGCCTGCCTTATTGCACTGAGTATGATGCACTCTCACACCATCCATGTTTCTTCCAATGGTAGGATTTGTTTTCATATTACGGAATAATATTCCAATGTTCATCTACTGGTGGACACTGAGCTTGGCTATTGAGAATAGTGCTGTGGTAATCATAGGGATGCACGTGTCGCTTTTAAACTGGCGGCAGCATTCTCTCATTCATTCATTCATTCATCTATTTATTCTTTTATTTATTTGTCATCAATCTACAATTATGTGGATAACATCATGTACAGTACACTCCCCCCATCACCAACGTAGCAAAGGTTAAGGGACTAGGGAGGCTGGTTGTGAAGGACGGGAGCAGGCTGCTAAGGGGGCATTACGATGAGCTCACATAATGTGGGGGGGAATTCTATGGGGAAGGCAGTATAGTTCAGAGAATTCAAGCAGTGATTCTGTAGCATGTTACTCTGCTGGTGAACAGTGAGTGTAATGGGGTCTGCGGGGGCGACTGGATGATCTGGGCAGTCCAGTATCCTTAATGTTCCTTATATAATTGTAGATTGGTTATTGAGAATCGTGCTGCCATACATTTAGGGGTGCAGATGTCTTTCTTGAACTGGGCTGCTGCATTCTTTATGTATGTACGTTTGAATGTATGTATGTATGTATGTATTCATCCTTCCATGCATCCATTCATTCATGCATTCTTTTATCTGTCTACCTATCTCTCTGTGTATCTTTGTGTCATTACTACACAATTAGATGAGTAACATGATGTTTACTAGACTCCTCCCATCACGCACGTGCCCCGAGATACCCCATTGCAGTCACAGTCCATGAGCATAGTAAGATACTGTTGAAGCCCTACTTGTCTTTTCTGTGTTTTGCAGCCCTGCCTGTGACCCCCGCTCCCACATTATATATTCTTATTCTAATGTGTCCTTACTTCCCCCCTCCCTAATCCCTCCATGCCCACCCATTCACCTCAGTCTCTTTCCCTCTGTTAACTTTTAGTCCATTCATGGGTTTTCTGAGACTGCTGCTGTTTTGTTCTTCAGTTTTTTGTTTGTTCTGAGACTGTAATGATGAGTGATATCATTATACATATATATATATATATATATATATATATATATATATATATATATATATATATGTAGGTAAGTAACTCTAATGTTTGTTTGGTAAGATGATGCAGCTCTCCACGGCTGGGCAGTACCCCTCCCCGTGGGTGAAGTTTGTGAGCGCCTCACTGTTGCCTGGAGATTCCACGATGTCACAGTGGTTCCTCTGTCCTAGAGACATAATGTGTATGCTGAGAGGAGCAGGTGTGATTCCGGTGAGGTGGACACTGACCAACTTGACAGCATCAGGGTAAATGGAATCCAGAGCCAAGGTACTGTGTGTTCCTTTTAATTTTGTTGACACTACTTCACAGTTACATGAACAACATTATGGTTCCTAGACTACCCCCACTGTCAAGTCCCCACCACGTAGCCCGTAAGAGTGGCTGTCCAACAGCCCAGGAATATGCCGTAGAAGTGCTGCTGATCATCGCTATGTTATACGGACTTACCTAAGCACGCCGCCGGGCCGCAGCCTGTGTGCCACTCGTACTGCCCCATTTTCCCTCTCTCCCCTCCCTCCTAACCCGTCCTCCTCAGTCCCATTCCCTTTGGTAACCGTGAGTCCATTCTTGGGTTCGCTGCGGGTGCTACTGTCCTGTTCTATCACTCCCTTTCTTATTTCCGGTAGTCCCCAGTTGAGCGAAATCAGTTGACACTTGTCTTTCTCTGCGTGGCTTATTTCGCTGAGCATGATACCCGCTACCTCCCTCCATGTTGTTGCACATGGTAGGATTGGTTTATTCATATGGCAGAATAATATTCCACTGTTCATCCTCTGATAGACACTTACCTTTGCCGTTATGGATAGTGCTTGATAATCATACGGGTTCAGAGGTCTTTTTTAAACTGGGCTGCTGTATTCTAGTGGTTATTTTTGTATGTATGGATGTGTGAATGTATTTAGTTAGTCAATTACTCACTTAGATATCTGTTATTTATTTATTTATTTATCATTAGTCTACATCGACGTGAGTCACATGTGGTTGACTAAACTGCCCCCCGCAACGAAATGCCCCCAGATACCTCATTGCAGTTACGGTCCATGAGCATAGTATGATGCTGTAGAATCCCTTGTTGTCTTCTCTGTGTTGTACGTCCCTCCCCATGCCCCCCTTCCACTTTATGCATGCCAAAGGTAATGTGCACATTGTCCCCCGCTCCCCCTGACTTACTGCTCCGTTCCCACCTGTGCACCTCCATCCCTTTCCCTTTGGTAACTGTTAGTGCACTCTTCTGGTGCCGTTTTTCTTCTTCGGAGGTCTCTTGGTTCTCCTGCACAGGCGAGTGAAATCATTTGATATTTGTGTTTCTCCACCTGCCTGCCTTATTGCACTGAGTATGATGCACTCTCACACCATCCATGTTTCTGCCAATGGTAGGATTTGTTTTCATATGATGGAATAATATTCCAATGTTCATCTACTGGTGGACACTGAGCTTTTCTATTGAGAATAGTGCTGTGGTAATCATAGGGATGCACGTGTCGCTTTTAAACTGACGGCGGCATTCTCTCATTCATTCATTCATTCATCTATTTATTCTTTTATTTATTTGTCATCAATCTACAATTATGTGGATAACATCATGTTGAGTACACTCCCCCCATCACCAACGTAGCAAAGGTTAAGGGACTAGGGAGGCTGGTTGTGAAGGACGGGAGCAGGCTGCTAAGGGGGCATTACGATGAGCTCACATAATGTGGGGGGGAATTCTATGGGGAAGGCAGTATAGTTCAGAGAATTCAAGCAGTGATTCTGTAGCATGTTACTCTGCTGGTGAACAGTGAGTGTAATGGGGTCTGCGGGGGCGACTGGATGATCTGGGCAGTCCAGTATCCTTAATGTTCCTTATATAATTGTAGATTGGTTATTGAGAATCGTGCTGCCATACATTTAGGGGTGCAGATGTCTTTCTTGAACTGGGCTGCTGCATTCTTTATGTATGTATGTTTGAATGTATGTATGTATGTATGTATTCA